>NC_051178.1:123050914-123085089 GCF_013339695.2 Rhipicephalus sanguineus | reverse complement strand
AAGTCGCGTGGAAACTGGCTATGACCTGTAGACAAGAGGGTGGTTACCTAATGAAAACTTTACTGCTTTGTCTAACACCACGCCACGTAGTTCTCCAAAAAAATGCGGTGATAGTAGAAACTCTGCAGGTTGGACGTAATAAAGATGCATAAATCACAAAAAGCAAAGAACACACAAAATGCAGGAATAAAGCGCTTCGCGGAGACTAGTAATTCCTTTCTGCAGCGACGGAGCCAGCGCGTGAGAAAGAAAACAAAATTAATTCATGGCACAATTCATACATTATTATTGAAGCCCACGATTCAACGGAAACGCCCATGGCATGAATACGAGCATCCATAAAGACCATTTTATTCAATATATGCGTCTTCAATGCAACGTATGTCCAAATGTAGAAACTAGAAAAACATGTGCCTCGTTTCATGCAGTTAGTCACCGATTAACAACGAAGCACATTCTTCTGCTCTTCCTGACCTCTTCGAAGAAAAAAGCTTCCCTGAGCGCGTTGCAAATTTCAAAAGGGACTGCTTTTGACATCTTGTACGCATCAACCTGCATGTCCATCGCCAGAACCCGGTTTAACAGTGCGTTACATAGAGTTCTCTCAATTGCAACAGGCCGCATTAATTTTAATGGTGCCACACATGGAATTATCACTTGTCTTCTTACATCACTGAGCCACAAATTCAAGCCTGATGGAACTTGCAGCGGGTGAGCTAAATGTAGTCTACGCTGTCAAAGGTTCTATTACAATCTATGCCAACCTATGCCACATTATAGTTCCGATACAGCTGAAAAACTGTTATCACTTATATTTACATGGACGTTCAAGAAGGCAGTATTGTTCTAAATGACGCCTAACCTTCTCCTTAGAGACGCACCGAGCTTCTTTAGGGGTAAATGCCGTTCAATATTATAACCACGCGATAAATTTGAACGAACGGTCAGAGCAGCGCATCTATACTGTGTTTCCGAGCGCGAATGGGCATGTATTTCCTTTTTTTTTTCAATAGCGTTTAACGCGATAGCGTTAGAGCTCTTTTAGCGGAAATTCCACTGTCGGCGTTGCCGTCGTTGGTTTTGAGCGAAAAATGGGCGTTGTCCGCGAGCGGGAGATCGCTACGAATCCAAATAATAAAAATAATGCGTTCCAGCCGGAACCGAACCCAGGCCTTCGGCGTGGCAAGCAGGTGTTCTGCCAGAGAACCACGCTAGTGCTTGAAACTGTTGAGGAAAAAACCCCATACAGGCATCATATAGTCGGATGAGTCGCTTTAACATATGTACCAATGCGTGACAGAAGCGTGGAATCGCAGCAAGCGTCGCACCATGTGACTGGCGCAAAGAGTGGGTGGCTTAAAAGACCACTTTTTACGAAGCGCTCATGCATAATTAATCATTATCCATCCGCAGCAGCATCAAAAAAGTGTGCAGGTGCGCGTGGCACCCTACGGATGCGTATTGGGTACTTCGCCAATTCACAAATGGAAGAATTATGGCGTAGTGGGAACTTCGCAACTTTACTTGCATTCCAGGATAGTTTTAAACGGCCAATGTTACGCGCTCAAACGTTCCTTTCGTTGCGGCACGGTTCAAGTGCCCAGGAAGCGAAGGCAGGCTAGCGATTCGGAAGGCGATGCGCACGGGGCCCGATTACGCTATCGCGATCTGCTCTTGAAGACGAAGCTCAAGCGTCCTCCAAGTTTTTAGTTCAATAAGAGACGACTCTGATCGATGATTGTTAAGTTCTGAGATTAAGGCCTTTCTTTGTAGACTAAAAATCCAGCAAGAGTAGAATAAGTAGGCCATGCTTCATGTACGTTGCGCACAGGGCAAAATGGCGACACTATACAGGGTGTTTCAAGAAATGTGTCCAAACCTTCTCAAAAAATCAGGAAAATACGATATCTGATTGCTGCCTTCAGAATTGGTTTTTCTGTTGTGGCAGGGAGTTTAAGATTGTTAAAGAAATTATTTGGGACTGTAATTAAAAAAGTTAAATTAATTAACTTTTTAATTAGTGGAATTAGGAGGTTGTGTCGAATGGGAGAATTGAAGTTCTTCATGCCAGAAACCCAACCCAACTTTAAGATTTCGAAAAAGTGGCATCTAGTAATATTTACGAAGTAATGAAATTCAACCAAATTCAATGGCGAAACCTAAACAGAAACATGGAAGAACGCTACTGCCATATTCTTTTGAGACGTCCAAAATGAGTGAATGACTTTTTCTGTAGCGCTAGGCATCTTAAGATGGTTAGAGACATGACTTGAGACAGTAATTAAGAAATTTGAATTAATTAACTTTTTAATTAGTTGAGTTAGGTGACTGTGTCAAATTGGGGAATTGAAGTTCTTCGTGCAAGAAACCCAACCCAACATTGAGATTTCGAAAAAGCGGCCTCTAGTAATAATTACGAAGTAACGAAATTCAACCGAATTCGATAGCTTTGCTGTTGAAAGCCGTTGCATTTCGTTGAATTTCATTACGCCACAACAATTACCAACGGACGCTTTTTCGGAATCTCAAGCTCGGATGGGTTCCTCGCATGAAGAACTTTAATTCTGCCGTTTGATACAATAACCTAACTCCACTAATTAAAAAGTTAATTAATGTAACTTTCTTATTTACTCTCCTAAATGATGTCCTTAACTACATTAAAATTCCTGCCGCTACAGAAAAAGCAATTATGAAAGCCCCGAGCAAATATCGCATTTTCCAGATTTTTTTAGAAGGTTGGACACATTTCTTGAAACACCCTGTATATCCTTTCCATTTTACAATTCTATTTAACGTATTGCGTGGGTCAAGCAATGCAGCAGTATGCGTATGTTTGCTATCCAGCGTGTCCTGCGGAAGTTGCGCAATTCACGTAGTACGGTGAAAGCTACTACTACAATGCACCCGTAAACGTGATCTTCGGGTGAATTTCTCCATCACACAGCTCTCTGCTTCAACATATTTCTGTCACAACTGCAAATATGAAGTTTTGTTTTTTTCTTGCACTTTAAGCGTTTAGCGTAATGACGCTAAACGAAGTGAGCAGCGGCGGGACAGCAGAGAGCGTCATTCGAAACTAAGTTGCCTAATTGCAAGTCTTTTATCCCACAAAATTATAAACCAGCTAGCTCTGCAACGAGTATAGTGATAGTATTCTAAGCGGCATACCGACGCATTCTCTGCCATTCAATTCATTTCGTCAAAAAGCTGTTTAAAAAATGTTTTCACTTTTCAGTCTCGCTAATTTTTTCAAAGGAACTCAAACCCGCTTTTTTTTGTAGTAAAAAGGCAGTTTCTGACATTATTTTCATGGTAATTTGCTGTTCATATTGCCTAGTTTCAGTGGTAGTGCTAGAGCACCTTTGAAGTCAAGAATGCTACTACAGCTGTCTCTTCTTGTTGCATATTGATCCTGCGTAACAGAGGGCTGTCCAGCAACTCACAAAGGTTTTATTATCCTTCCGCAGGTCCTATTCAGTTCTAGCGACGCCATTGATTGAATAAGTTCCTGGTTCCCTTTTTTCGTTTTCTAACCTCTTGTATTGTTCCCTCCTTCCATTCTTTTGACTCAGTCCTGCTGAACGTATCGTATCAAGCACGTCATAATACAAATACCAGTTTTCTTTGACAAACCAGCATGCATCCTTTTTTTTTCTTTTCACTGCGCCATACATTGCACAACGTAACGAGCTTCCTTCCATCGCATGGAACCTTCCTTTTACAGGCGCTCGGATTCATAACCACATTTCGTTTGTTTTTTTTTAACTGTTTTTTACTCACCGCGAGCGATTTCGTTTGCTCCGCAGTCGCTAGTTGCTTTATTTTCTACAGCGACCGGAGGTTGGAATTCTCATTAGGCGTATTTGCATGAACGGCTCCATTCGTTTCCGCCATGCGTTATGAGCACATCGTCGTGGTCGACAAGAGGACAGAGGCATTGCGTTTTCGTTCGGTTTTATTACTTGTCTTCAAATTAACATTTTGTTGGCGCGCTATAAGTTAACCGTTTCTATCTGAATATAGTCTTACTTTCTAGGCTGTTCCGTGAAAGTTTCCGTAATAATGTTGTATAGCGAGAATCTAAATATTTGCAGTGTTTTTATTTCACGGATCCACGACCTTCAAGGAAAATTACAGCCGACACACGTCCTGCCAGTTTTCTTAATGAAAGCAAAGACATGTTTCACTGCGGGCGAGGATAAGGTCCTTAAGAAAACAGAAATTCTGTTTTTTTTTATTCTCGTAATGTATGAGCCAAGCTCTTGCCGAACGGTGTTCATTCTAACTACGAAAACGACGGGCTGGTTGCGCTGACAATTACAATACAGTAAATTGAAAACATGAATAGATTGAAAACTTGGGCCTGTTGGTAAAACATAATCATAAAAAAATCAGCGCCAGGAAAGTGCGCTTTTTTGGATTTTTTGGAGCTATGTACAATACACTCTTAGCCAACGCGGGGCCAAAACCTGACAGAGAAACAGAAAGTAAAGGAAAAGAATCGTCCAACCGAGCAACAATGACATATATATTATGCGAACCGAAGCTTCGCTGTTTGTAGATTCCAAAAAAATACAGCAGATCTGCTGCAATTTTTTTTTTTTTTTGTGCAAGATAAGATACAATAATTAGAGGGACCGAGCAGCGAGCACATCTAAACGCGACAGCAAAGCAATTTAAAATTATTCTTTGCCTTTCCTATGTTAGTCATGACGCAAGACCCATTAGCAACAGTAAAGCGTTCCTTGGAAGTTTCGCAACAGCGCTTGTCCTGTGTACTACTCTCTCCTGCGTGTCTCCGTCGTTTTCGCGCTGGTTTTTCAAGTATGCTTCGAAACTCGCACCCGCACCGGTGAAACGCCAAAATAGTTACATGGGAAAATCGATTACGTTAACTATTACGTTAACATGTCTCTCCTCAAGGTACTTTAAAGGGGCCCTGCAACACTTTTCCAATAAACTATCCAATGGTTTCACTAAAAGTTTATTGCATCGCAAATCGACCGCCGCAAAAATGTTTAGATTCCGTCAAGTACGAGCAGAGTTACAAAGATTTGTCGCACGCTGTAACTGCTTTCCCTCTTCTCTTGTTCCGACGAACGTGCTAGAAGAATGTCCGAAACGCTTCCAGCGCTAGCGCTTCGGAGAATCTCAAGTTGAAGTATTTATTTGGATAGGCAAAGTAGGAAGCATATTTCGGGGTTGCGCCATCACCGTAAAAGTTGATAAGACAGCACTACTCCGTTTGAAGAGACTACACGTGGAACGAGGCTTAGAGGCAGAATTTGGAGCTTAAGTGGTTGCTTGGGCGAGTTGGTACGACATATTGGAAGGAAAGAGCGCGAAATACGAAAGACCAGGCAGAGATGTTAGTTTTCATCTTCGACTTGTCATGTTTTGTTTCTTCTTTTCGTTTTCCACTGCGTTTTCGTTTTCCACGCGTGGTTTGACGAATAAACTTTTGTTGAAAGTCAGCGCTATTGTATGTGTCGTTCTCTGCCTGGTCTGTCGTCTTTCGCGCTGTTTCCTTCCAACAGAATTTGGAGACGCACGCGCAATCGATGCAAGCAAACTTCATTAACCGTGGACGTTTCTCTTCGTCATTCAAGGAGAAATCCTTGCGACACTGATCGCAGTTTCTCCATGGCCATACCTCCGAGAGATTCCTGCGAATCAAGTCGCCTATGACGACGAGATTATTTCCTTCTCTTTCTTCCATTTCGTTCTTTTTCTTCGTCCAGAAACGAGCATCCACTGATGGCGTGACATCTGTCACTAATGTCGCCAGATTCCTGTCGTCGCCTTTAACGTCTCAGTCACGGTGGTAGAATCGGTTCCTCCCTCCTTAGTGACTGCCTTTCTTCCTCCCTCGTTTACTGCGTTTATGTCAGTGAACTTATTTCATGTACCTCTCGTGTGTTTCTTCTATTTCGTTTTATTTCTCTTCATCACGACGTCCGCTCCGGAAAGAAGCTCGCATAGTGGGTATTCTTGTTCCGTGCGTGTTTCGCAAGAACAATACGCGCGCTCGAAACGCCCCACCTATCTTTACCATTCGAGCCTCCCATACAAGTAAATTAAGCCACTAGGCGCTGAAAGAATAAATAAAAATATACAAAGAAAGAGGCAATGATTGTAATTTTTTACTTCTTTTCTCAAACAAGCATCATTTGCCATTCGGCAGCCGTAAATGACATCTGCGCACGCCATCGGCGGCACTGAGTGCGTGCTAAAAGGGAGTCGGAGCCAATCGTGGGTTGCATAATTTGCAATTAAACCGCAGCCGAAGCCGCGGCTCGGTCCCGGCTTGGAGAACGAACAATGCGAGAGAGAGAGCCAAAGGCTGATGAGGGAAGGCATAGAAACTGTGATAAGGACGGCGAATAGCGGCCTAATGTTCATGAGCATTCTTCCGTCCTCATTAAGTTCGCTCGTTAAGACAACAGTCGCCATTTCCTCTCTGTCTCCTAATGCTTTTCTTTTTTTTCTTTATCATCTCTAGATGTTTTTTTTTTTTTTAATCTCTAAGCCGCAAAACTTTCTCTCACGATGACTCCTTAGCTGATTAATGCGTCTACCAAGATTAATGTGATAGCTAGTAGTGGATAAAAAACAAACGCAAATGTCTGCATATATAGATTTGAAAGTAGTCGCAAAGGCTGTGGACTCCACTCAAACTCAGCCTCATTTTAAAAGAAAACTTTCACCGATAGACTTATGAAACCAAATTGTGGAAAATCAGCGAGGTCGTTTTTAACTTTATATGCGTCATCTGCATTGATGCCAGCGTGCGAATGAAGGCGAAAGTCTTTAATTATACGAAGTCAGTTGACGATTGAATTTTGCGTCCACTCACTTTTTCCTGAAACTAAAAACATCCAGATACTACACTAATACCCCTCGCGGACGATATTATTGGTCATTTATTTCAACTTGTGTACCATGGTACCTACTTTTGAAATATTCACCAAACAACCTCACATTGCTCGTAGAGAGCCTGAGGCATACAACTGTACGTTCTACATGCACTTAAAACCTTTCAACAGTCACACAGCTTACTACCACTTTTCACGAGGTCGCTTTAACCCTCGATTTGGCCGGTCAGATTGATTTAATCTTTTTGGATTTTAGCAAAGCTTTTAACCGTGCGTCCCACAGTAAACTTCTAAACAAACTTCACAGTTTTGGCCTACCATCTTTTATTATAAAGTGGATAAAACAGTACTTGTCCAACCGAACTCAGTTTGTTGATGTCGATGGGTACTCATCCACGCGCTTGCCAGTTACGTCTGGTGTGCCTCAGGGAAGCGTCTTGGGACCAATTCTTTTTCTCATGTACGTGAACGATATTACCACTGCTGTGTGCCCTGATGTCCAAATTAGTCTGTTTGCCGATGATCGTTTGATTTTCAAAAAGGTAACATGCCAAAACGACCAAATTTCTTTAAACTCTAGTCTAGCGAAAATCCACGGATGGTGCACAAAATAGAAAACTGTGCTGCTACGCGTAAGCAATAAAAGACAACCTTTCTTATACACGTATAAAATTATTAATGACACCGTCGCAGAAGCCACGGAGTACAAATATTTGGGATTGACAATCTCCAACAAACTCACATGGTCCTCCCACATCGAAAACATCTGTACAGCAGTTACTCGCGAACTTGGCTTACTTAGGCACAAACTGAAAAACGGGCCCCCCGGTGCAAAGCTTCTCGCCCACAAAACTTATGTTTTGCCTAAAGTTGAATACGCGAGCGCAGTTTGGGATCCCCACTACAAAAAAGATAAGCATAGGCTCGAGATGGTACAGAGGCGGGCAGTACGCTTCATATTTAACAAATATAAAAGAACAGATTCACCATCATCTTTAATGATGGCAAAGAAGATTCCAACCTTAGAGCAGCGGAGGAAAATATCAAGACTTAAATTTTTATTCTTGCTTTATCACAACAGACTGAATGTGAATGCGCGTGCATATATTCAGCCATTTTTGTCACGCACGTCGAGAAATCGACATGCACATAATCTACTTTCTTATCAAACGCGCACTAACCTTTTCAAGTACTCTTTTTTTCCGCGAACCATTTCTGATTGGAATTCACTGCCCGAAAATATTGTTTCTTTAGAATCTACAAGTGCATTTGAAAGTGCGCTACTTACTAATTTAGAAATGCAGTAAACCACTGAATGTTCATGTGACTTTTCTTTTTTCTTTTCGCTTTTACTTTTGCATTTCGTCTTTTCCTACACTACGTGTTTTATTGATGCAGTGTTACTTCATAATTTGCAAATACTGCATTTTACGCACCCGGCGTATTTCGGGAAGAGTTCTTTTTTCAACTTTTTTTTTGTTCTACTTTGCCTCTTGCTATATGTTTTGCACTCGATTACGGGAGTAAAAATGTTTGAAGGGAGGGGTGGGGTTGCTTTTTCTTTTTTCTTCTTTTTTATCTTATAGTATGCGTCACTCTCTTATGAACTGTATTATTTTGTTATCTTGACAGGCTGCGTTGGTTTCTTGTAATACTTCTAGATATGCCGATGTGTTTGCTTTGTTTCCCTTTTCTGTGAGCTTCTGTGCCTTACGGCTCCATTTGTTCTTGTAAATCTACAAGTGTATAGTTTCCCACCTGCATGGTCCTTCGTGACCGCAGTATACTGTAAATAAAATTTAAAAAAATAAAAAAGTGACGCTCCCAATGGCAAGATGACACGCCATTAAAAAAAAGTTGACTCTGGAAAGAGAAGAATGAGAATAATGGATTGGTGTGCTTCAGAGATGCATTAACGTCCTGTATGCAACCACGGTTCGCAGTGCTCGGCAGCTTATGCATTTATAATTGCTAACTTCATCCATAAATGGCCGGAGTAATTTGTCAAACAGTTCATTCGACGGTAAATTTATGTAGCTGTGCTTGCCATGTGCAGTGGAGCGCTTGTTCCGCCTCGGAGATAGGACAGGCCTACACAAGTATCGTCAGCAATAACCAGCAAGTAAATAATTGACTTAACACAAAAATTAATTAATTAAAAAAACTCGAAAACTCGGCATTTGACGTTCTCCTATCATTTGTCAGCTTACGAACCCACTGCGTATCCTATAGTTTCCCACTTTCTCTTGAACAGAATTTCGTGGCGGCAATTGTTCCTCGGATTGCGAGCGCAATCAAGATAAAAGTCCGCGCTGCGCCAGAGCTTGACTTTGAGAAAGGTGTGCTCTTCTTTCCTGCTTTTCGTTCGCTTAGTAGGGACGCTAAGATTTCAACAAGCTCTCACGCGTACAAACCCGTAGTTGGTCGACTTGGAGAGAAAATAAAGAAGACATAATTTTTTAATGTCAATTTGCACACGATCATTTCTTGTCAGAAGTGTAACTGAACTTTGTACACTAGACAAATTGAGGCACTTTGAGGTCCAGCTACACGACTTTGCAGAAAACTATTACAATAGCTATTACAAAACTATTACAAGTCAAATTAGTCAAATGACCGAATTGCGCTTCTCATGCGGCGATCAGTTACGATCTCAAAGTTTCTATTAATGCAATTCAGTTTATATTTATATATAGCTGGGCTCTAAACATAATAATTTAACCCATCAGTAATACGTTCGAGTACAGATATAAAAAGACAGCTGGTGAAACTAATGCGTGCTGACTGCCAAAAAAGGTGCAGTGCAGCTACAAACCCAAACGTGGGCTTTAAACCTGCTTCTCTGCATGGGGCTCTAAAATTTGTTTTCTCTCGGTTTACGTAAAGCATCGCTTAAATGAACACTTTGATTCTTCAGAGACCAAAGAAGTGGGGAAGATCTAAACAAATCAACTATTATGTAGCCTCTCATCGCTTATTAAGAATGACTAGTATTATTTTGTTTAAAGTTTCGTTAGCCTTTCCACCAGAGGTAAAAATATGTCGGCTTAAATCAACTGGATCAGGCATATAAACCAGCATATACGTATGTGACGACAGACGCGGTAGACGTGCTGTGCCTCAGGCGCCATACTTTTATTCCGTTGCACGCGCCACTTCTTCTTTCTCGGCTTCTCCTACCATGGCTCCATACGTCACATATATAAATATTCGCGGGCAATCACATTGTTATGTGCCAAATGTTAATAAAGTATTATTATTATTATTATTATTATTATTATTATTATTATTATTATTATTATTATTATTATTATTATTATTATTATTAATATTATTATTATTATTATTATTATTATTATTAAAATAAAAAAAACGCATGGCAGCTCCACTGCTGGTAAACCTGAGCAAGTGCGTAACACGGGCACCTAGCGATTCCCATTCGTAGAGCTCCCACTGCTCCGTTTACCAAAGCGTCGATGACGCCAATGTTTTGGGTAAGCATGTAGGGATTCCCCGGCACGAGTTGAATCTTGTTAAGGAAATTGGCAAACTTCGTGTGCGACATGTGCGCTACGTTTTGCTGCGCTTTATAGACTTCCCGCTTGTTACGGCAGTTCAAATACGTGTCGTCTGCAGCGAGTTCCGTCAGGTTGTTTCTCCCTTCAGAGTAGCTCCGTAGAGAGCCGTTGAAAGGAGAAATCGCGCGCTCTGCGAGGTGGTGGCGCCCTCTCTTGCGCGGCGCCGGAGTCAATAATAATAATAATAATTATTCGGGTTTAACGACCCAAAACCACGATATGATTATGAGAGACGCGGTAGTAGAGGGCTCTGGAAATTTCGACCACCTGGGGTTCTTTAAAGTGCACCTAAATCTAAGTACACGGGTCTCGAGCATTTTCGCCTCCACCGAAAATGCGGCCGCCGCGGCCGGGATTCGATCCCGCGACCTGCGGGTCAGCAGTCAAGCGACATTATACCACATGACCACCGTGGCGTGTTGCGGCACCGGAATCAGCCGAACACTTCCGAAACGTTTTTAGTGATTTTAAAATAATTATTTGCGATTACTTCTTGGCGATTTCTGTTACTTATATTATTTTGGACCTTGTTCGTTCATTTTAACCAAGTTTGGAGCATTGCTAGCTTTGTTATGGCCTGTATTGAGCGCTTTACTGCGAGCGTGATCACGCCACCTGAGATGCATGGGTGGACGACAAGCAAGGCCCCTAAAGGGCTACGCACTTAAAAGGCAAGCTTTCTTTCGTCGCTTTCGTGGCCAAGTATAAAGCAACGAAAACCGTCACCGTATGCATTCAACGAATGTTGTCAGTGTACACCCCAAAATAAATCTTGTCTGAATTTTCAGATTTTCGTGTTAGATCACGGCTTTTCCTCTGGGGAAAACTCTACGTTTTGGAAAAATTCGCGCATCGTATGGGCAGAGCAGTGATATCGAAATAGTTTTGAAAATCAGTAACTTGAAATTTCCTATCGAAGTAGATGGCGGGGAAAAAACTTGAACATGAAGCAACCAAAGCAACTTGTCTGAACTCTCTTGTTATGTGCGTGAGCGAAAAGATGCAGCAGAACATTGGGGTTAACGAGACGACTAAGTAATGATAAAATGAAAGGGGCAGACCCCACTGAATTTCTTCTCCTCAATATTTGTTTGTTTTCTTACTTCTAACAGCTTCCCTGTCGCGTAGATGTCAAGTAAATAAAAGCGTGGAGGTCTTTCTCGCGTATGAATGTTTGTGATCAATTAGTGAACTTAACGCACCATGGTAAAAAAAATACAACATCCTGTTTCGTTTGTTACATAGCTTGACACCTCCAAAAACTATCTCTTCAGCAGCCATCACTCGCGGGCCGAGTCCGTATGTGTATTTGAATCTCTGGTGTCGAAGCTGCCATGCCTGAAAAGCGCCCGTGCGCTTTTCAGGTGTGGGTCCTCAGCCCAAAAAGGCAATCCTCGAGAACGGAAATTATGAGCCCCAAACCCAGCGATAAACTTAGACACTCCCGCGTGATACCGAGAAAGAATTCCATTAGGCTGCGTCACGCTATTCTAGAACCAACAACGACCACTCGTGTCACCACGCCACCAATAAGTTGTTTATGATGAAACATCCAACCTGTAGCCCTACCCACCACAAGTAGTACATGCCATTGTCAAATCCAAGACTACAATGTTCTGCACTTCCGTTTATTTGTCGTCTAACGTTACAAACATCATGCATGGCGTTCTTTGCGATACACCGGCTACGAAGAAACAAGACATTGCGTAATATCCCACAGAACCTCATCGTATCAGACAGGTAGCAGAAAAAAAAATCGCATGGCAATAACTTTATTTCCGTAAACTCGCTCAATTCAAGCTTTTCTTTTGATGGTATATTCATTCGCGTTCTTTCTCTATTCCTTATCGAAAGGATTCCGTTCCTATAAGTATTGTTTTCTGCGTATTGGCAAACCTCCTCAGCTGATTGGGTATCAGCGGTTTACAGCAGTAAAGCACACAATAACAGTGAACAATGGGAAATAACAGTGAATTCGCCATTGCTGAAACACTGCTTCGATCATCTACATTACCACAACTTTCATGCTCAGTTAAAACGCTCCGAATAACTGCAAATTACTGGATTCATGCGATCAGATGATTCCATAGCGTGTAAGTATATTGCATCCAGAAAAGCAATGGCGCGTAAATATGAAAGCGCAGTGGCGATATCTACTTGGCTGACAAGCGTGCACCTTAATCACTGACCTGTGACTGCCTGGTACCGGGCGCCGACCTGTTGGGACCAACATCCGAGCAGCAGTACTACTCCAAACAGTGCAGCACTCCGATGGCGTGGCCGCCGGGTCACCCACACACATCTATCACCGGCACTGCACATGCCGCCACCGTCGTTGTCTCGTCGCAGGTCAACGGCTAAAGCCGACCGCGAAAGAGACTTTAGTCCACTCACCACGGTGACACAAATTCGGGGGCAACCACCGCACCGCCGTCACGGCGCACAATAGCAACGGCTGAGTCAGCGGAGGACGATGCAAAAAAAGTAACAGCAGAAACAGCAGCAGCAGCAGCAAAATAAATCCAGTGTGTCCCAGTGACCACTAAAACAGCGGGTTGGCAAACAGATGAACACATCCGGAATTACTTCAGCGCTGGAATTCCGTTCAAGGCGAGCTCAAAATGTCACCGGCCAGATAGTAAGCATTCACTGCTGACCTGACGAGATGGTACTCCGGACGATGGATACCGCGATGTCCTTCCGTAAAAAGTTAAAGAGTAGTTCCTTGAAATTCGGGTTTCTAAACTCAGCTTCCTCAGACAACTGCCGGGGTCCTCTGAGACTTCCTATCCGAAAGTGCTGGCCCTTCGGGCGAGTCGTTGCCTGCGCCGCACGCGGAAGCAGCGTATCCTGTGTGCAAGGAACCAAAGGGAGACGAGACAGTCAGGACATGTCCACGAACTCGCGAATGGTTTCTTAATAAACAGGCGAGGGGACGGCCGATTCGCGCGTCGTCCGAACCACGGTCCAGAAACGTTCCCGCACAGGAGACCCCTGCTTCGCGTCCTCAAGCGAGCGATGAGGGGAGAAAGAACTCCTCCAGTAAGAAGAGGAAGAGGACGAACGACACCAGCGCGGCCGGTTCAGCGCGCGCTCGACACTGCGACTCGCGGGCGAGCGCGAACGCGGGTCCACTTGCCGCCGCCGCTTGAAGCCCCGCCGGCGGCGGCGTTGACGACAGCGCGCGCGCCGCCCCAGCGCCCTCCATGAGCGGTGTGGGGAACCGAATACAAAAGGGAAGAAAGAAGGAAAAACGGGGAATACAGCCCTGCCATCGCGATGGCACAGAGACCTGGTCTCCCCTGCCCTTATTCTTTTTTTTTCCCCTTTTTTTCTGTTTCCCATTTTCCCTTTTATTTCAGGGAAAGCGCTCCGGAGCGCTGGTTTCTGGTCCTGGGCAGAAGGCCGTGAACACCGACTTCTGGCCTTGTCATTTTGAGTGCGTATCTGCACTTTGTTTCAATGGCGTAGAATTTTTATACCGCCTATTTTCCTTTGATGTCGTTAGTAATGCTCTTTATTTTTTCTTTCCCTATTTATTCCAAAGGCGGCGTCACCGACTAACTGTTTCACAGCACTCGTTCATGGCCTACCATGCCCACTTTTTTTTATCAACGGTCTAATTTGTAAAATGTGCCATGAAACCGGGTTAATGAGCGTGGGGGACTCCCGACTGGATCGTTTTAGTTGTTTTATTTTCTTTCGTTTTCTTTTGTGTGTGACGTTTAAACGAATCAGTGAAAACTGCTCTACAATCAATGTAGAGCTCCTCTGCTGTTTCAAATTGCTTATCTGAATTGTAACTATCGTTAACATTAAAATTTTTATCGGTATTAGGGGCTGCGGGCTTCGTCATATAAGAACAGGGAAGGGTATGAAGGGCTGCAGGCGCAGTTGTTTCGTAAAGATTTGGTCTGATGCCAATGCAAAGATCTGAGAGCACTGGCCATTTCACGCAAGGATCGCAGAATGTTCTTTGTCCGTAATGAAGTGCTCGGGGCGGGACGAAGTAGCGTAAAATTTAGACAGCGCATGCCTTCTTATTGTGTTTGCAAATTGACTTCCTGTACGCTGTGGCTTCCTAACTCAAATTGACTTCCTAACCTAACCTAACTTAACCTAGACGGAAGCGCATACACTGTTGGTGATTCGAGAACAAAAGTGACAAGCCGTTGGTAAAGCAGAGCATGGCCGCTGTACCAAAGGCAATCATCGAGTTAAACGTTAAAGTTTGGACTTGAGGCTCCGAACTGTTAAGCATACGAAATGCTCTCAGTCAAGGACGAGTCAAACAATACAAGATAAAAAGCCTTTTTCAGTTGAAATTTTTAGCTTTTTACAGCATTCACATTAAAGAGTTACCGCGAGCTCTAGTTTAAAGAACGATATCACAACGAAATCTTCACAGCATGTGGTCCCATTTTAAAAAAAATGACTTCCTTACTTTAATAATATTAATTGTTGGAGCTTTACATTCCGAAAACCACGATATGATTATGAGTGACGCCGTAGAGGAGGGCTTCAGAAACATCGACCAGCTGGCTTTTTAACGTGCACCTACTTCATTACTTTGATTCCCATGATGAAAAAAAAAATAATAAGAAGGCAGCTTCGCACCACTGGTGCCAAACCTGAAGGAACAACGGAGTTGGGCGGCCTTCCTTGTTTCGCTTTATTTTCATTTCTCCTTCTGTCTATCTTTGTTTCGCTTTCTTTATCTTTTCAATGTCTTTATTGTCTCTGTTTCTTGCAATTTCTTTCTTTCTCTCTCTGTCTATTTCTTTCTACCTCTTTCTTTCTTCTCTTTCTATCTTGCTCTCTGTTTTTAATATCTCTCTTTTTTGTGTCTGTTTCTTTCTATCTTTTTCTCAGTGTGTGCATTTCTTTCTTTGTCTTTCTATCTCGTTTTTCTGCTCTTCCTTTCTTTCTATTTATTTCTTTCTCTTTGTTTCTCTATTTTATTTTTCTCTCGCTCTTTCTCTATGTCTGTACTCGTTCTCTCGCCCATCCGACTTATTGGCGCACATGTTCGGGGAGCAAAGCAGAAGATAAAGAAGAGGATGAAGAGAGCGCGCGCCAGCCGAGTTATTGTATTGCGCACACTATAAAGGTAGAGGCCATTCATGTTTGTGATTGGTTTGTGATTGGTTGCGAACACGTAACGACATAACTAAAAGCATAACGGCTCCGCGGTAAAATGAAAACGTTTTTTAATCTTCTCTTCCCTAACTGATTGCACATAGGGGTGAATATGTGGGGTCTAAATAAAGAAGAAACAAAAGTTATGTTTGAATTTTAAGAATCACGCTGTGTCTTGGTCAGCTAGCAGCCAATACGCTTCACTGTTTGTCTACGGGGGCCAGCGTTGCTCTCTCTTTTTTAACTCTACTCTTTTTTTCAAGGGTTATGGTTGGTCGGTCGGTCGGTCGGTCGGTCGGTCGGTCGGTCGGTCGGTCGGTCGATCGATCGATCGACCGACCAATCAATCAATCAATCAATCAATCAATCAATCAATCAATCAATCAATCAATCAATCAATCAATCAATCAATCAATCAATCAATTAATCAATCAATCAATCAATCAATCAATCAATCAATCAATCAATCAATTAGGAATTGTCAGTCAGATTTCATTTTAAAATCAGCAAATACGGAAGTAGAGCACATCGCTAGAACCAGGCATCTCATGGCCTCTTGTAGAGAGAAGGCCAAAACTCCGAGTGTGAGTTTTAGAGAGAGAGAGAGAGAGGGAGGGGGGGCTCGGTGGTGACGTCGTGATATCTAAGGCCTCTCTGAAGCAGCAAAAAGGAAAGAAAAAGGCCGTGCAGTCTTTGCCTACCAGGTAAGAAAGTAATGGTTGACATAAAAAACCTTGGCTTAGAGAACTCATTGGCATTGCGGGCGCCGCACAGTCAACCAGTGACACCTTCCCTTCTCTGAGATCGCCGAGCATGCTATACGTACTGGCAGGAAATGCTGATAACGGTCTGAAATTACTGAGCACGACTTCATTGAGCTGTAGCCCCCGGGTTTCTACGCAGGATTATTAGTTAGTGCAATGATATCCAGGATAACTATACACTTCTTTGCGTGATGGGTCGTTTATTTACGATAGGTTAATGGGCAGGCTTGCTACTGAAGATCAGGTTTTCTTTCGGAAGAGAGCACCGACAAAGAAATTGGCTGCGGACAAACGAGCTACTAACAAACAACAGAAGAAAGAAAACTAACAGTGCAAGTCTGAACCGAGCTAAGAAATAGAAGAAAAGGCACGTATCTGGATTAAATATTGAACGATAAGAAGGAGGAAAATAATAGTTATCCATGCAGCACACAGCCTCTCATACACCAAAGCAAAGAATGAAGGCAATAGGCATGAAAAATTATTACTCACTATATATCAGCAACTAAGGATATTAGATACATTACGTTTTTGTGAGGCGATATTTGATGGCAATAAATCGGTGAGTGTGTGGCAGCGGCGTGCTAGTATAAGCGAAGATATGCGTACACGCGCGTTCTCTTTGAGACGCAAACTGTTCCCGTATCTTATTTCTTACATCCAAATAGTTGCGCCTAATAAACTTATCAGTGTTGTCATACCCCTGAATGGAACAGTAAACAATTAGTGCGCTGCGTTTCAATAATAAATTTCGCTGATGAAACGGGCCCGTACTGTTCCGTTTGCGTAGTTGCATGACGGTGAGCAATTATCTTTCCGTTACTCGACAATTCCGTTAGCGCGCACTTCAGCAGTGTAACGATCCGCATCGCTTCCTCATAACCAGCCGCACTCCCAAGACCACCGCCCTTTACAACCACATCAGTAGAAATCGCAGTTTAGCTAATGCCAGTTTAAAACGTCCTTCCTCGTACGGTTGTTGCTTGGTCCTTTCGAGGATGGCTTGAGCCATTAGAACTTTCCAAGGCCATTAGGACCCTGATTTCTTAAATACTATTTAAAGTTTTCTAGTCAGCACTAAGAGAGGTGAAGCTACGCCCACATCCAGAGCGCGTCAAGGCAGTGATCTATTTTAGAGGACGAGGAGGAGAGTGTTAACTGGGGTATCGGTATTAGAGTTTTCTTAGAGAGGGGGCGATTTCACGACCCGAACGTTTCCTTCTAAGGTTAGGAGAGTAAACAAGCATGAGGATAAACAGCTTACAACAGCATACAGCAGGCACGTAGGCAAGGGGGGGGGCGGCCCTTACCCCCCAAAATTCGTCCAGCCTTTTATATTCCCGGGCAACTTTTTTTTTCTTTTTGCCATGAAAAGACTTTCTTTCGAATAATTAGGCCTTGCACCCCCCCCCCCCCGAAAAAAATCCTGGCTACGTGCCTGGCCTACAGTATAAATGAGCAAGCCGTACCAGTTCACTGCATTTCTTGCTAGAAATGGGTGGAACTTGTTGCTTTATATTAGGGGTGTGCGAATATCAAATTTTTCGAATACGAATCGAATACGAATATCCACCTTCGAATATCGAATCGAATATCGAATATCAAAGGAAAAATGCCTCCACATAACAATATTTTATTTAACATGTAGCTATTTGATAAAAAAAAACATTAACAGCCTGACTGGCAACATAACATACACTGCTATCTCCAGAACACAATCTCCAGGCTAGCACAATGCACATCACAACACAAGCAAATATCACGGCACAATGAAAGTAATGACTAGATGTTATCATGAAGAAATATGAGTTGCTCCACATGATCAGGCAGCAGGCGCTTCCTTCTAACGGAGACAACCCCCCCCCCCCTGCCACTGAAAAGGCACGCTCGCTTGGAACAGAAGAGGCTGGTATATGGAGGTACATGGGGCAAAGCTTTGCCAGACTGGGGTATCTGAAGGTGCCTACAGTCCGCCACCAGTCACATGGGTCACTGTCTTTCTTCAGAAGTGGTCCCGCATAGTGAACGAGTGGTAGTGCGGCACGTTACGGCCGCATAATATTGAAAATGTACGGTTACATGATCGCCAACAGCGCTGCACGTCGGAGATGCACCAGCAATAAATCATACGTATTGGGGCGCTCGTCGCAGGCAGATATCGTGCCTCCGTGTACTTACGATGTTTATCGCTCCTCTCGGACACGTTTTTAGTTATACGAACGCAGCAGAAATGTGGAAGACGAGTTATTTTATGCACGATAATTGAATCGCATATTCGAATTTTTCGAATAATCAAAGTTATCGAATATTCGAAACTTTTCGAATACACGATTTTCGAATCCAGTACGAATATTTTGAATGTAATATTCGACGAATATTCGAAGCTTTCGAATATTCGCACACCCCTACTTTATATATTTGTTTGCGGGTCTTTGATCATTCTATTGAGGAAGAGCTATTTCGCCACTTCCTGACGTTTATATAACAAGTTACAGTTTATATATTAATAATTATTGGGGTTTAACGTCCCAAAACCATGATATTATGAGAGTCACCATAATGGAGGGCTTCGGAAATTCCGACAACTGGGGGTTCTTTAACGTGTAACTAAAAAAAATACAGTTGAGAAAGCGCCACGGTGGTCTATGGTAATGGTGCTCGACTGCTGACCCGAAGGTCGCGGGATCGAATCCCGGCCGCGGCGCCCACATTTTCGATGGAGGCGAAAATGCTCGACGCTCGTGTGCATAGACTTAGGTGCGCGTTAAAGAACCGCAGGTGGTCGAAATTTCCGGAGCCGTCCACTACGGCATCCCTTATAATCATATCGTCGTATTGGGACGCTAAACAGCTACAATTAGGGCAAGGCGGGGCAAAACGCGACAAAAATTTGAAAATA
This sequence comes from Rhipicephalus sanguineus, assembly GCF_013339695.2. Taxonomy (NCBI): domain Eukaryota; kingdom Metazoa; phylum Arthropoda; class Arachnida; order Ixodida; family Ixodidae; genus Rhipicephalus; species Rhipicephalus sanguineus. The sequence continues at coordinate 123,065,834 of NC_051178.1, read as the reverse complement.
GTGAATATCTTCTTTTATTTCACTCGTTACCATAAAATGGAAACACAGGTACTTTCTTTTGGGTACAAGGTATGTGCTACATAAATATGACCATGCTGCGACGGTTCAAAATATTATTTAAAAAAAAAACAAAAAATGCACCACATGTCTCATTTTGTCCGAACCTGCGGAGCAAAACGAGACGCTGCGTGAGGCAAAACGAGACAGCGTGAAACAATTTTATCTTTTCAGCTCTTGCAGTAGAAGCACTTCAAATTCACTCCGTGGGCAGCCACGCAGTCTTCATGCGCCCAGTCTTTGCACTCCACGCATTGAATCCACAGAGAACCCGGCGCTGTGCTGCTCCGAAACTCCTGAAAAGCATTCAGGGCTTTTTTTCATGTCGTTTTCCTCCCAGGAAACTCTAGATGATATGCTCTTGTACGTCCGCATCATCCTTAACAAAAAAATATCATATATAATGAGCGTAAAAAAATGGTTCACTTAATAAGACACTCTCAAAGGCATTTCAATGCCTTTTTGTCGCATTTTGCCCCTCTGAAATGCCCGAATTAAAAAAAAAATTTCCCCTTTGGCCCACTGCACCAAATGAACTAAACTTTTGGTGGTATGTAGCTAGTACTATAAAGTAACAACATAAATACTCACATTGTTGTACTGATGCCGGAGTAGCTTCATGTACTGATCCGAAAATTTAGCCGAGCAGAATTTCGCCCCTTTTTGGCGGGTCACGAACACACTGACATCAGCCGCGCAATTTTTCCCGCGCGAACGCTGTGAGCAATCATCAACTTTTACACATAAAATGTCGAAAGCTACCGGCACTTATCGTTGAAATAGAGAAACAAAGAAAAGGTACTTTTTGTATTAGCTATAGAGGGCGGCAAAGTCAAAATGTCGCGTTTTGCCCCGCGTCTCGTTTTGCCCCGCCTTACCCTAATATTATTATTGAGAAAATATTGATATTGCCAATTCTTTAATGCAGCTGATGATTCCTACGTTCTGCTTCTGTTTCCTTTATCGTTGGGACTATACGAATGTATACACTTCAGGCGCATTTTGCTGTTGCCATTACGTTCCGTATAAAGTCCAAATCCATCACATCGCCCTGCGCGTCGTATTTTCTATGTGCGAGTGAAATGGCATGAGCACTACCGACGAACACGGCTCAAGCAGAGATGAAACAAGCCAGCCGTCACTGTCGCACGAAAGGCGCATAAAGATAAGAGCCTGAGGGATGCGTGCCTCTGGTATAGAAAATGCGTCCTGTGGCAGACCGCGTGTGGTCGCCCGCGGTCGCGCGCGTACACTTTGAGGGGATCAGCAGACGGCGCATAGCTTTGTACGTGTTGTGTTCTTATCGCAAAATATTCCATTGAGGCCTGAAGACAGCACGAAGGTCCCTTCGTTCGTTGCAGCAGCAGCGTTTCTAGGGATGAGCTGCTAGCCTTTCTTCGTATAACATTCCAGTTTGTTGACACGAGCATTCCTTGCTTCGTCCTTTGCGCCGAAACTGTGACTTTTTCAACGTTGCCTGTTTTGAAGCCTTTGTGCACTCACGTTTCGTCACACTAGTACTGTTTCTTTGTATATTTTTATTATTAATGACTACCCTTAAGAGTCTCGCTTAGGGTAGCACAAACCAAGTCACTGGAAATGAGGTGACTGTAAAAAAGGGTTCGTTACGATGACGAACAGATATCCAAGGGTATACCTTGGTACGCCGAAATTTGGTGAGGAACAAAGGTGCAAAAGGAGCCCACGGGTGATGCTTGCTTTGGATAATTAAGCTCTTCTTAATAAAATTGGTGTGTTAAGTATCTTAAGGTTGCCTTGATGCGATATTTTTGCATATCTAAGCAGGTCATAAAATATATTGCTGTTATGTCTTGGGAACACGGCAGCTCCATGCAAATATTTACGGAATAGGTTTAGTAATGTTGCGCTTCGCGTGAAGCATTAAGTTACCACACACTGCATTGCACCATAGCTTAGCATATTTAAGATGCCCTTCGTTCAAATGTCAAGATAGAATTCAATACCACTGTCGCATTTTTGGCACCACTTTCCTTCCTAAAACGAACGCGTCTAATGTTTTATGAAGGGCAGCTTTAAAGGGACACTAAAGAGAAACAATGAATTGGTTTAGATTGATAAAGTGTGCTCGGAGAACTCTAGTGTAGTTTATTTCGCCACCATAGGTTTATTATTAGAGCAGAAAACCAAGTTCAAAGTTTCATTTTTAAATTTCGCGCCGAACTTTGTAATTCGTGACGTAAAACATTTCAAAGAGCATTTAACGTATTTTGGCGCCACTGGCCCGACGAAATTTCCACAAACTCGTTATGTCAAGTCTCCGGCCCCCTCAGAGGACAATGTACTTCGATTTAACCGGTTAGGAACTACGCAGGCCCAAGCAGGCGCCGTCAAAAATATGTGACGTCACGGCAAATGGTGCGGGAATTCCAAGGTGGCGTCGCCACCTGTATTTTCTTTTTGCGCGTTTTCTCGCTTATTAAGCGTCTTCTCGCAGCAAGCGTGGTGTTTTTGGTATCGTGGAAGACTACTTTACTAATGCGAGAAAAATCGTTTTGCTCTTTAGTGTCCCTTTAAGGCACACCGAATGTCGCGTTTATTGGGGCTTATACAAAAATTGGGGACCCTTAAGCTTCGCCTTTATGAGTTGAACGCGATAGCGAAATCCGGCCCCTTGTGCGCACTTCAACCACTAAGTGCATAGTTATTAATGTGTGTTGTTACACACACACACACACACACACACACACACACACACACACACACACACGCACGCACGCACGCACGCACACACACGCGTATCGTACGTATAGTAATGGTACAGGTTTTCGATCTAAAGCGCTTCCCTGTGTTAGAGCCCAGACATGTTTCTCACAATTCCTCACAGATGGCAGCATATATCTAGTGTTTGCTGTTTGCTTGATATATTTTCCGCTAGATGAACATAGCTGTCCACTTTTGGCGCTGTTTGCAAGTTTGTGTGTGTTTAAGCGGCGATGGGTGCACTATCCCGGCTTTTTTCGAAGTATGGTGTCGCGCAAAAAACGTAGTTTGATGGCCTCGCCAATGCGCCTACAAATCGCCGAATGGGCTCATTTTCGTCGTAACACCTGCCGAACAAAATGCGTTAAGGAGACTCCTTCCACTACATGGCATTTATGTAGTGTTTTTTTTCCGAAGCAGTTGCAAGTGACATCGTGGCTTTGTGGTGGGACACTTTCTTGCCACGCAAACGGCCCGGGTTCGATCCTCAATGGCACCGAAGATTTTCATTGTTCATTTTATTTGCATCTTTCTCGATTTTTCGGTCATGGACGATTTTTCGCTCACAGACGACGCCGTCACCGACGCCGACGGCGGAATTTCTGCGAAACGAGCTCTCTAACGCTATCGCGTTAAAACAAGACAGGTCACATCATATTATGTTTGGCACAAAGGTGTTCTTGCTACGAAAATACTCGTCTTTAAATATTGTCCACGTTCCTTCATGGGAAAGCGTGCCCAGATGTGTTACTCCTAAACTAAGTAGTTAAGTCTGCCTAATGCGGAAAAGTATAGTTCACGCAAGAGCACGCGCAAGTACGCACTGTAGCACCAAACTCACACAGCGCAAGGTACGTAAAGACTACGTTTCATGAGTAAACGAGCATGCATGCGAGCTGCAACAAGAGCAACGCTGTCGCGCTTACGCTGCGCGCATATTTAACCAAGGTGGTGACAGGTATTTCGAAGCGTTGGTTCTTCTTCTCGCGTCAAAGTAAAACAGCACAGATGACTTCTGTCGCAACCGCGTGCGCTAATACCGGATACTTCCTTTTTTATATTCACGCTGACACACGTGGCGAAATGTTTCTAGTTCAAGGAACGAATGAAAAGGAGGAACAGCGACGGCATATATGAGCAGCTTCTATATGCCTTTACGTGCCGCCGCGGCATTTCCACGACGGCTGCATAAGGCTGGAACAGAGCTCAAGACTGGCTAGAACACATACACATACACACACACACACACACACACACACACACACACACAACACACACACACACACACACACACACACCACACACACACACACACACACACACACACACACCACACACACACACACACACACCACACACACACACACACACACACACACACACACACACACACACACACACAACACACACACACACACACACACACACACACAACACACACACACACACAACACACACCACACACACAACACACACACACACACACACACACACACACACACACACACACACACCACCACACAACACACACCACACACACACACACACACACACCACCACACACACACACACACACACACACCACACACACCACACGACACACACACCACACACACACACACACAACACACACACACACACACACACACACACACCACACGTTGTTTGTACTTGTGTATAAATCCTTTCACGATCAGCCTCATAAGTTAGCGGTCCTTTTTGTAACCCCTGCCGCCGCTGTCGAGATACCTCACGCGCGAGCGTCATTTCTATTTTCCTGACAGCGGCGGTGGACAGTGGGCCGCGTCGTATAGCGGCCGCCGCATTTTCTTTTGTGCTCGCCTTCGCTGCGACGTGTGCGCCCCACAGATATATATGTGTTTGTATGCTGGCTTGTTTCAGTGCATTTTCTCTTCCGCATTCATCCTGTCGTACCTCGTAAAAGGAACGACAGGGACGATGCCTCGGACGGTCAGCCGGGGCCAGGGCGCTCGGACATTGAAAGCGGGGCCCTCTTTTATCCTTCCCTCGTTCTCTCCTCCTTCAAACTTTGCACGCATCTGTCGTCGTTCGTGCTCTCAAAAGCGTCCTTCCTCGTCGCCTCTATTTTGTCCGGAGGCTTCCCTCGGACGCTGCAATGCCACATGCTGCGCGCGGCCCCTTCCTCCCGCACGATTATAGTTATTTTCTTTGTGGTATCCACATCTCATCCTCTACTCTCTCACTCCTCCTTCTTTCTTGCGCGTTCCGAACCGAGTGCGGATCCCGAGGCAACGGTAAACGAGCATGAAAGACGCGCTTTATTGCGGCCTGCAGCCGCCGCGGCAGCCGGCACCTTGACAAAAGGAAGGAGCCGGCTTCCCAGATATATATTTCTTTCTCCTTGTCCCCTTACCTCGTTCATCGTCCCTGTCAGGTCGTCGCCACGCCCGCGGCTTTTCTTTGCGGTGCCTTCCTTCTTCGTCTCCACGACGCCTTCCATTCTTGGGTTGGCATACGCTCGTTGTTGTCACCTTCGCCTTTGCGCTGAAGTTGGGGAGAGTCGTCGTCCATGCATTTTGTGTCGTCCCCGTCATGAATAAAGCCCCCGAGTTCAAATAGCGACACGACGTGTCGACGACATGAATGTATAACAAAAGGCGCCGTGTTGCGCCCTCACGTTCCCATCTGAACCTTCGGCTACACGGGACCTGTTGCACAGTGTGTGTTTGTATGGGATCCTTTATTTGCGCGCTCGATGTACGGTTGTTAGAACGAACGTGAGGACGTGCGCTCAGAGTAGTACTATTTTTGAAACATAGCGCTGGTTTTTGTATAAGTGTTGCGCTCTATCCGCAAGAAGACGATAGCATGTTTGAGTGCGCTGCTTGTTTTAGGGCATCCGCAAGCGGTGGTGAAGTCGTAGTGTGTCCACGTCCAATGCGCAATAGACTCACTGGTTTTTCTTGTATGTAGGGAGATATCCCAAATCGGATATCACGAGTATGGGTACTCATCTCATTCTAAGTACTAGAACTCATCGTAAACTCATCGCACACTGCAATCTCAATACCAGGATGCCTCGATCGTGTACACCTACCACAACGTCAGAGGCGTACTGAATGTTTATTGGAGCTCAGTACGGATATGCTCCACCTACTAGGGCGTCTCTCAACCACGATATCTAAACGCAATTACCATTTTGTACGTTTGACCTCCGGAAGACTGCCCTAATTTACCAGAAATCTTTGTAGACAGTGTGCCATCAAGATGGCACATGCTCACTACAGAACACAAGCCGGCCCTAGTGGACTGTCTGAATTGGGGCGCTAGCGCCATTAAATACGCTTAAATAAAACATTACGGTAACCCAAAGCTTTCTTTTATTATTATTTCTCTCTCTATGCGCAACCATTTGAACAGTTGTCTAACACATGATCCGTCGTGCAAACACCTTATTCAAAGTGAATACCGCTCCCTGCCGCAATACGCGCATTGTGACTTTTTTTTTTTTTTCAGCTCAATCAGTTTGGTGCATACGAGCTGAAAAGGCTCACTTCTGTGTGGGGTAGGGGTGTCTATTGGTTTATTCGTAAAAAAAATAAAGAGGCCGCAAACGCGTGTGTTTGTTTGCAAGCACTGTTGTAATAAAAGTGCTGCTGAACAGGGCGGAAGCCTTTACCGTTACTATGGGTATGGCGTGTGTGTGTGTGTGTGTGTGTGTGTGTGGTGTGTGTGTGTGTGTGTGTGTGGTGGGTGTTTGTGTGTGTTGTGTGTGTTTGTGTTTGTGTGTGTGTGTGTGTGTGTGTGTGCGTGTGCGTGTGCCGTGTGGTGTGTGTGTGTGGTGTGTGTGTGGTGTGTGTGTGTGGTGTGTGTGTGTGTGTGTGTGTGGGTGTGTGTGTGTGTGTTGTGTGTGTGTGTGTGTGTGTGTGTGTGTGTGTGTGGTGTGCTGGCTGGCTGGCTGGCTGCTGGCTGCTGGCTGGCTGGCTGGCTGGCTGGCTGGCTGGCTGGCTGGCTAAGCGAACAGAGCGCGATGAGGATGGGACAGGAAGTCGCTATCGCGTTCAACTCTTAAAGGCAAAGCTTAAGCGTCCGCCAAATGTTTGCTCTTCCATCTTCTCTTTTTTTCTCTTTCCCTCCTTCTATCTCTTTTTCTAATCTCGTTCTTGCCTCTGTTTCTTTCTTCCTTTCTCTCTCTTTTTCTCTCTCTTTGTTGCTCGTTCCATCTTTTCCTCTTTCTTCCCTTTCTCTCTCTTTTAATTTCTTTCTTTCTCCTTGTTTGTTTCTCTCCCTTTCTCTTTCTTTCTCTTTATGTCTTGCTCTGTTTTTTTCTATCTCTTTTGTGTGTCTGTTTCTTTCTATTTCTTCCTCTCTGTGTGTATTCATTTCTCTGTCTTTCTATCTTTTTCTGTCTCTCTACTTCCCTTTTCTTTCTTTCCTTCCTTCTTTCTTTCTGTCTTTCTTAATCCCTATTTTTCTTTCTCTCTCTGAACTCATGCTCTCGTCCATCAAAGTTATTGCATGCCACGCCGGACAAATCGATGCACAAGTCCTGAGAGCGAAGAAAGAAGAAGAAGAGGGCGAAGAGAGCGCTCGCTGGTTCATGATGGTGATCATTTTTACACATGGCTGACGGACCTTCTCTGAGCTTAAACTTCAGCTCCGCTGTTTAAAAAAAATACGTGAAAGAAATGTGGTTCACCGATAGGCCGTAGTCAAACGATGACAAACTTTTTGCTACCGACTGGTCTCCTGATTACAGGGCGCATGTTATTCTCCAGGCATAGAGGGATGCGGTACACTGCTTCCAAGGCCTTTTAGGCGTGTGCTCGCTAGCAAACAGGTCGACCAACATCGTCAGCGGTTATCAACCCGCCACTGCTGGAAGCTGTCTGCAGTGCGGTCCCCATAGATTCACTAGGCCACATCAATGCACTATATACACATTACAACCAGCGGGTAGCGCGAGCCAGCAAACAATACGCAGCACGAAGAGCAGCCAGCTGGCGTGCATTGCGATGTGCCGAGCGCTGTGGGTATTGTGGTTGGTTGTACAGGACCTGAGAGACACGCCCGAGTAGAAACCGCGAGGCGCTGTGGCGTGATTTACGACATCGAGCAGTGCAGGTTGTTATAGTGCCATTTAGCGGCCATGACTAATGGTGTAACTGGGCATTTTGCGTTCGTCACTGGCGTGTTGCCCCATTCCGCGATGAGCGGCCGCTGTCGTTTCTTCTAATTTACTTTGTCACGAATACAGCTTTATTGCTGCAATGCGCCTCTTCTGAAAGTTTGTGACATTGGCTTATCTGTTTGACGCAATCTAAGCCATATTGCGTGTGTTTGATTTGCATCGACACACTTTTATCAAATTGTTTATTCTTATGCGGACTAAAAATATTTTGCGCCACGTTATGCTGTTACACACAGCGTCGAACTTATCAGCCCGAATAAGCATATTAGCGTAAAGTGCAGGGTCGATGTTACGGCTGTGCTTTTGAAAATGTTAAGAACTTGGAAGAGAGTGCAGCTCTCGAAACTGTTGGTTTTTTATACTTTAGGTTTTATCGTTTCCGACAACGCCTCCATATATGTACACTATTATTGCAAATCACTTCTGCGGAATCCCGCAATGTGGAGTAAGGTGGGTGGGGTGGGTGGAGTAAGTGAAGAAATTGACAACCACCAATTTGTAGCACGAAACCACAAGAAAAGTCATATGGATTTCTCAGAAAGAAAGCTTTTTAGTAGCAGAAAAAATTGTCCTGGTCCGGGGACTTGCACACTATAAATGATTTGAAGGGGGAGATCCGACAGGTCACGGCATTTTCTTAATTCACTGAATATGAAGATAGCGCACATTGACAAGCGAGAACATTTCCACAAATATTTATTTTTATAATGACTCTTTCTCTCTCTCTCCATACACAAAGACTAAGCAACAAACTGCCTGGATGTGTTAGGCATGTGCGTTTCTCCTTCAACGTTTTTATTGATTTCCACAGTAGCTAATCTTAGTTCGCAAAAGGAAATTAATAGCTGCATCGGCGAAATGTATTGTATAGCACAACTAATCTCCATTCTAGTGACATACTACCCAGAGCGTACAATAAGCTTAATCGTGTTAAACGCAGTTCGATGCGCATTGCTCATATGTAGAAAACCTCGTGTTTCTTTAATGCCTGGGTGGTTGCGAAAGTACGGCAGATGTGCTTTTGCGAATCGAGTAAATTAGGCGGTCGTTGTATATAAAACGAGAAAATGAAGAACTGTTCGCTTTTAGCTTCGTAACGCCGTGTCACATTAGTGATATTCAAATCCCAGAGTTGACACTTGAACTACACCTAGAGTTAACGGGAGGCCTGCAGCTTGATCAGCTCACGTCAACACACCTTCGCTGTATGCAGCTCCGTTAGCTCTTTTCTTCCTGGTTTCTTGACAGCAAGCTCAAATTAACTTCCTTCGATCCATAAGCAGCCAATGTTCTTTTGCACACACGGGGGCTGGTAGCTCTTGAAGCGAGTAATTAGACGGCGCTAATAAGTTTCTGGTCGAGTAACTTAATTCCTCCGCTCGCCCTTCGTGTTCGAGTAGACGGGGTGGGAAAGTGAGAACAGTTGTCGACGTTGGCTGGTAGTTCGCCACGTATTTTTGGTGTAATCTTCAATAATTGCGTTTATGTGTGGTCCACGTAAGCGAAGCGACACCTGACGCGAGAGAAAGAGTGGTTCGCGCTCTCGTGCGCCTTAGGCTGGACATTACCGCTGGCATGCTTTAGAATACAAGTAGTCGAGTTTTCTCAAGTCAAGTTTCTAAGAACAGTTTTTCCTGTTCTTAGAAACTTGGTTATGACGTGAATATGTTTTGCTCTCCCAATCCTGATTAGCGTTGTTGACTGTGATGTGCATTGCGCCTGCGCGCGCCACCTGGCTGTGTATATATGTAGGGAGACTTTGCTGAATAAAAGCTTGTTGCGAGTAGCGCCTGTCTTGTACATTTGTGTTCCTTTGTAGTCCTTGTCGATTTCGCGCTATCCAATTTTGAAGATAATGAACCAACTAGCCCAGCAACGTATATACTATTAAGCTTGTCATTATGTTCAGTCGCCCGGTCTCACACAAACACACACACACACGCACTCGACATACCTATAGTAAAGGCTTCCGCCCTCTTCAACAGCTCTTTTATGACAACAGTGTACCCACTACGTGTGTATAAGAGAATGCGCGCACTAATGTGTGTGCCCTTTGTAATGTGTGGCATGCTTTAAACCAGCAGCAATTACGCGCGTGATACTTTTTCGAAGTTGCGATGCAGCCACTAGGTGTTCGTAAGGAAATACGCGCTGTAATGCGTGTGCCTTTTGTAATGAGTGGCCGGCTTTAAACCATCAACTCGTTATGCAGTTCACATGGTGTGACGCCCGATGGCAATGTAGGCCTGTACCCCGTTTTACTGCGATATTACATCTCGTACTGTGAGTCCTATACGAAGCACGCGTATGTCTGTGAAGCATGAAAGTTAATTTCACTGCAGTTCCAAGCAGTGGAGTAGCTCTGTGGTATGTTACCACAGAGTGACTCCACTGCTTGTTTCTCATTGTTTTATCTGTAGAAAACCGGAGACAGTAGATCACGTATTTTTGATCTGTTGGGAAAGGGTCCACTTCTGGGATATTTTACAGAGAACGCTGAAGAAAGAGTTTCCTCTGCATCCACTTGGAATCAGGGTTTTGCAGATAGAAAACGAGGATGGGATGCCTTTTGACCTAATTATGCTTCTTGGCCTCCACTGCTTATGGCGGGCGCGAATGGCCGGATTTCACTGCGACCCTGACAGGCGACCTGCACGTGTGCTTTTTCGCGAGAGCTTTGTTCAATACATAGATGTGCTCCAACAACAAGACTTTGTTCCTGACTGGCTGGCCAGGGTTGAACCTCTGGCATACCTTAAGGAATTTTAAAGAAAGCCAGTCCCGTAATTTTTTTTTTTCATCTTACACATTCTTGTAGTATTGTGTCTTACTGTAAATGGTGTCTATTATTGATGTACATGCGGCGTTAATAAACCGGCAATAAAGAAAAAAAAAAGAGTGGCTCTGTTCATCGTGCATCATCGTCAACATGTTCATGCGGCCACGACGACGAGGATGTGCATCATCTGTTGCTCGACTGTCCGAGGTACGACACGCATAGACAGCGACTCGAACAAGAACTTCACACGCTGGACTCTGAGCGAACGTTTTCCTTAGCGAAAATACTAGGCCCATGGCCGACTAGGATAAACCGTAAAGCAATGAAAGTGCTCCAGCGTTATTTTGAAGACACTAATATTTGCGATAGCTACTGAGTTCTTGAACTTGTACGACTGTAGATATGTATATATATATTTATATAGTTTTTATTTCTTCTGTTATCTTAACAACTATGTGGAAAGGGGTAGCCGTCACCAAGCAATGGTGACAACAACTCCTTCATTTGTTTTCTATTTCAATAAAAAAAAAGTGGCTCTGTGGTAGAACACCTGCATGCCACGCAGACGGCCTGGGTTCGATTCTCACTCGAACCTAAGATTTTTTTATTATTTATTTTATACAAGATGATAATACTAGCGGCTGACTACGGCGCAGCGGCGGACAAGCCTCGACCTTAAGAAGCTTCGCCCCCTAATACAACAACACACACAGGAAGGGCGTTCTGGTTACAGTCGTTCAGAAAGGCCGGTCGATCGCAAGAAGTGCAGTAGCGCTTGCTCGGCTTTTATTCTGCGACGTTGCGTCCCGTCGATGGCGTAGAATTCTTTCCTCCGACAAAGGTCGGCCATCCAACTTGTTGAGCGCGTTGCAAAGGTATAGTCGCTGTCCACTATACAAATGGCTCGAAAAACTCGACACCTTCGTTTTTAAAGTGGCAGTCACGCACACCTTTTTCCAGAATGGTACATCTATAAAGTGAAACAAAACCACGAGATCGTTGCTGTTGTCACAGTCGACACAGGTTACCTATATATCAGACACAGGGAAACCGAGTACATGCAGTCAGACGCGTCTACATGGCGCCAGAATTTTTATGCAAAGTGGTCGCCAGAGATCATGGCGGGCGTCGCCAGTCCCTCGCAGAGTCGTAACTTCTCGCTGGCCGCGCCTCCTAACAAAATATCCAATAAGGCGAGAGTGCCGTCCTTTTCGCGCTACCCTTTGTACAAAGAGAACAAAAAACAATAAAAACTTTAAGCAACGGTGCTTTCACGTTACGTATCTTGCGAGATCAAAAGAGATCGTCTAGTCTGCTCGCAAACGGCGCCATATTTGTTGTTGTTTTTAAGATACTTTCACACTTTTCTTTTATTGGTCTCCCCAGCCTCCGCCCTGAAGACATACGACTCTGCACAGTCACAAAAGGCCGCACTCGTTCTTTACAAGTGCAGCTCGGATTGGCGACAGAGCGTTGCTCGTCGTAAAAGACGCACCCTCTACCTCTTTCAGCAATGCCAGCCTGCCTTTTTCTACGGTCTCGTCGTCGCGTTCTGACCTCATTGTGGGAATGGCGCGGCTAAGCTGACGCAATCAACGTTATCCGGCGGCGCGGCCGTCTTGCTCCGCCGTTCACCGTCGCTTCTGCTTCGTTCTTGCTGGAAGCCGTGTATTCCGAGAGATCCACTTTTCTGTATACAGGTGTCTTCAGAGGGTTATACTCATGTAATGACTATTGCTGTCCTCAGCACCGACCGCTGACTTTCGATCCCAAAATCGCGTGGTTGGTCTTCGATCAGCCGTTGTTGAGCAACATAGCGGCGGTTGCTTAAGGCGCCGTGTAGCCATTTTGTCGCTTATAGATCTTTCACAGGAACAGACACGCTTAGCACTAGTGGGAAACGCAGTTTTTATTATCTAAACCGGCCAATATAATGCTTACGGAATGTTTCCGCGCAAATATTTTTCTGTTCATTTCTTCGATTAAAGCGGACTCGTTCCTTACTGAAGGACAATGTTTCGAAGTGGCGATATAAGATTCCTAGCCACTTCAGCAGATGTAGATGGCTCCGGGACAAGTGTTTTAACACGAAAGTGTTTTTGCCGGGGTCCACCAAGATTTTACAGGCGTCGTTTCCGTCACGGAAGTGACGTCGGTAAAATGCACACGAACACATGACAAAGGAAAACCAGAAGAAAAATATTCGTTGATATCTATTATCTGGGAGTTGAACACACGAGCTCTCGGTCTGCGGCGATAGGTGCCGAGCACTCTATCCACTGCGCTACCGACGGACATGCACGAGGCTTCACGAGGCTCACACATTCTCCCACTCACAGTTATCTCAGTTGGTAGAGCCGTAGGATATATATGGCTCTGGTTAGCAGTGGGCGGTGTCACCATCTGGGAGCGGTGAAGTCAAGTACTGCATCATGACACTAACGAGCGCCGACAGGGAGCGCTTCGGTAGTTTTAGTGCAACGGAGGCTTTCGGTGCATTGTAACAAACTCTGCGTTCGGTTCAATGCGCCGTACGTCGTGACTCGCGACGCAGTACGTGCTTTGCCTCTCGCGTCTTGTTAACATGTGACGCCTCGTCGCCCGAGTAATGCAGCTTGCATATGCACCAAAGGTGTTTCTCCGCCGCCTACTGCTTCAAGTGGGATAGCACGGTATAATAAAACAGCTGCTATAAGCGGCACAGGAAAGCAATGATGTCGACAGGCGAATGTCGCGTTGTAAGTGCTTTTGGGCAGTGAGAGACAGACCAGCGGGAAGCGGAACGCCTTCCCGCGCTCACTACTCGAGCTACGAATTGTATTGTGCCTCTCACATTCATGAAGTGCTGTGGGGTGAATGCATGAGCGAAGCGTAGGTTACCCCATTACTACCAAGCGCCAGACTTGGTTTTTCTCTCGTCGAATGGTGATGCTGTGAATGAGTGGATATCGAGTACCAGTGTTTATTATGTACTTGTTTATTCACCATATGCTGTGTTCAGTTGTATGTTAACTACTTCAGCTACCACAAGGGTTAAATCATAATCATGGACCTCAGTCGTCGGTATGTAGGTGTGTCATTAGGCGTCAACGTGAGTGCATCCACGTCAAACTGCCCTATAGCTACCGAACACCAATGTTCATTGTGCAAGCTCTTATACATTAATGTAAAATGAACAATCAACTACACCTGTGTAGACGCGGTTCACTTTCGTGTTATACCGATCGCCATGACGGAGGTATCAACCTTGTTTCTTTTCTATGTGTTTCCTCGGAAACTGTGCAATGCCACTGAGCTTATACACACTGCCCTGCATAAAGCACTTGCAAGTAACTTCATTTCTGGGTCTTTTTTACTTTGAAGAATAGACCATCACTTTCTAAAACAAAATTTCGTTGTTGCAAAACTTGGAAACAGTTGCGGTTTCGCATCAGATTTGCAGCTGCAAAGGCGCGTTCTATCTAGTCGTTACACTGACTGGCTCCTATCAGTTTCTAAGTTGGTTGGCAGCGATTCGAAGTTAGATCGAGATATAGAACCAGAAAAAGCTCACTCCAACCAATGTTCACGTTATTGCTGGAGCAATTGCAGGAGTCACTTGGTGTTCACTCTGTTGTAGTGCTCAGAGCTTAGAAAGGTGCCCTCGGTGGGCCAAGTACAGTAAGCGTAATAAAACATATTGTTGGGCTAGTTGGTTCAAACTCTGCAAAAGCTAATCCCGCAACGCAAGATAAAGAAAGAAGGGGACAGGAAAGAACGTCACACGCTCTTTCCGGTCCCCTTGTTTTTTTTTTTTTTTTGCCTTGCGTTGCGTCATTACCTTTTGTACAGTAAGCGTCTTCTAAACGCTCAATTTTTGACGACTTTTAAAATAAACCACATGATAAAAGCGCTTAAGGGTACGCGGAAAAAACAAAAGTGTGTTGGAACATCTTTTTAGTCAAGGCAGAATAGGAGAAGGTATAAACAGATGCGGAATGTGTCACGCCTTTTAATCGAGAGGTCTGCAGGATCGATTTATTTAGCTTTGGTGCAAGCTTCAAGGAAAGAGCTCCGTATAGACGTCGTGTGAAGAAGGACTTCAGCGTTCTTCTTCCCTTTTCTGTTTACTGTTCTTCAAGAACGACAGACAGTCGATTTCTGGTCATCGGCTCAAAGCTGTGGAACCG
>NC_051178.1:122990171-123050814 GCF_013339695.2 Rhipicephalus sanguineus | reverse complement strand
TATATATATATATGTGTATATATACATATATATATATTATTATATAAATATATATATATATATATATATATATATCTATATATATATATTATATAATAATATATATATATATATATATATATTATATATATTAATATAATCTATATATAACAGCGAAGAGCATAGATAAGAAGGAGGGAGAAGAATCCCGCCCTGACGATAAATAAGGCTGCCAGCACAACAGGCTCAGTGTACTTTCTCGACGATTTTCGTCGCCGGGCGCTGGCGTTACTTGCCATCCTTGATCACTGGCATTCTCGATCCATTGGTCGCTAGCGGCGTACCCGTGTGCCCGCCAAATACGGAGTCGCATAAAAAATAAAGAAAAGAAGGGGACAATTAACGTGGCATACCATACATACACCTCTTATATTTGCGCATCTGCTGCGTAGGGATTGTAACGGTTGAACACCGATAGAGAAACGAGAGAACAAATTGTGGAACAAGGTAACGACGAGAACGCAGAATGGATACATGGTGCGCAGGCGAAACAAATTAGGGTGATTGGCCCTGCGGTAATGTGTAATGCCTCTGCACGAGGAGCAAATTTCAGCAGCGCAGAGGCAACGTAAGAGAAAGTAAACAGATACACAGACAAAAGAAAGAGCAAGTGCGATTACTGGAAGCGTTTTCGAGGGGAAAAAATGTAAGTGCAATGTTACTAAATGAGTATTTCGGGCTTTCAATTTGTAGCTGTCGTGGGCGCTTGTTTCGGGAAGTGTTAAGCGGGGTGAGAAAGGAAAATAAAACAGAGAGCAGCAATCATCGCACAGGAAAACAAAAAGAGTAACGAGGCTCGAGATGGTTGAGCCAGAAGAAATAATTCTGATTCTTGTCGAAGACGTTTTCGAAGACAAGAAGAAGACAAGATTAATCCGAACGGCACGTTCTTCGAGAGGCAGCCTTTTACTTAACGATACAGACTAAAAAAAAAAAAAAACAGATGATAAATAAACAACTTGAAGAATACTTCGCTCATGTTTTCTGCTGTGAGAATGTCCTCGCCTTGGTGAAATACTCTTTGCAGCGTAGGATCGTATAATAAGCGAGGATAAGAATGTCTGACTGCGAGGCATTCGTAATTAAAGAACGCTAAGCAGGCAGGATTAATTTATACCCGCTCCCTGTTTCCTCATCGCTAAGACGGATGGAATTACTACGAACTGCGGTCCGTGATCCGCGGTACGGTCGCTTGCATGTGTGCATGCGCGCCTTCGTTAGCATTGGAATCTTCTAATCATAGCGGGTCTCATCGCAAGTTGCGGACGTTAACGTCAGAGTACGTAGCATTCCAAATTATGTTTGGCGCGGCTCCCTCTGCCTGCGTCTGCGCGCGCAAGAGCGCGTGCGTGCTTCTGCATGTGTGGGGGTGTGTAGGTGTGTGTGTGGACGTGTGGGTGTCTGTGTTTGTGTGTGGGCGGGCGTGTGCGTTTGCGTGCGTGCGTTCTGCGTGCGTTCGTGCGTGTGTGTGAGTGCGTGTGTGTGTGAGAGAGAGAGGGCACGGGCACGGATCAGACAAAAGGAAAAAAATACACTGTAGAGGGCACTGTAGATGCATTGACGTTGCTTTCGTGCTCATTTTAGCCGCACGCGGTGTCATATGTGATGCTCAAAGCGGCCTCGTTGCTTACGAAATTGTACCGCGCATGCTTCTTTCGCATATCGAGGGGTGATGGCATGTGTTGTCTTAATAAAGACGATATAATATGCGGAATTGGTACGAACACACAGTGTGCAAAAAAAAAAGCAGTTCACACTATTTACGCAGTCACATGTGTGGAATTGCGTTGTAAATGTGATGCCCATGCCTACAAGCCTCCATAAGAAATGGTTATGAGAACTTTCGTTCAAATCTACAAGTAAAACAGGATAACGGCATTCTTCTCCAGCTAACGTGCTGGTGTATAACATTGGAATTTTCCTCTGCTTCCCGCTCTTACTGCAACTGCAGCCCAATAGATGTTTAGGGTCACCAAATGGAAGAACTATATGTGATGGAAGAATATACGCCGTGGTGTAAATAGTCGAAATATATGTGAGAAAAATGAGACGAACAGTAGTTCGTTTTTTTATCATTTTCGTTTCGTTATGCTATGTGAAAATAGGGCTTTTGTAGCGTTAGCTACACTTGCCTAGCCGGAGCCGATTTTGCGTGGATCCTGATGAGCCGTGCTGCGCATGCGCGAGGATCAGTGATGTCACACAGCTGGCTCACCAGAGCCGGCGCCTCCCGCGCTCTCCGCCACCGCCGCGCGCGGCTCGCCGCTGCTGGTCTGCGCGTTCGGGAGAAGTGGCGTCGTAGCCGCGGCAGACACACTGGCGCCGGCGCGTGGAGACTCCGCCGCCGCCGCGCGCGATTTGCCGCTGCTGGCCTGCGCATTCGAGAGGAGTGACGTCGTAGCCATGGTAGACACACTGGCGCCGGCGCGCGCGAAGCTATTCGCCTTCGCTGTACTGTCGCCGTCTGACACTGCGCTGGAGCCGTTTGATAGCGCCTCTGACTGGCGTTTGCAGGTGGGTAACGCCATGGAGAAGGAGAGCACAAATGCTGCTGAACGGCGCAGAAGAGCGGAGAAGCTTATTTCATCGGATCCCGAAGTAGTTGCCTGGCAATTAGCGGTTCAGCGTACGAAGAATGAACCGAAGAAGGCTAATAATCCTAGACGATCTGGGAAGCCCAGAATAATAAGCTCAACCTTTGCTAACGCTACGTATATCCTGGCATAGCCGGGCTAAGCCACTGCAATTTTTTTTTTTAATGGCGTTGCTTAAGAGTTATCTCCCGCGATACACAACGCAATGTGGGTATGCGTGAAGAACGAGTTACGACGGGAATTCATGCGTCGTCGCTAGACGCCTTAACAAATGTGTTCACTCCTTTCAGTAACACCAAACTCTTAGAGATCATCGTCATCCTAAGAATCGTCTTTTACGCTGGAGCAGTGTTTCGAGAAACTTCTTGTTTCTTTACGTTATCGGCAAAGAAAGAAAAATGTATCCGCGCAATCTTTTACCGTCAACTGCACTCGACAAGCTGTGTCGATGTGAAATAAAACTAAAGGCGCCGCAAGCTCCAAGAGAACAATTCTTTCACGCTCGTTTAAAATTACAAGAAGCAAGGAGATTTCGACATAACGCGCGAATTGCATATTGTTCAATGAGTCCGATGAGCTTCTCACAGCTCGTCTGCACGCGCCCAGATGTCGACGATGGCGAAAGAGTGCGGTTCTTCGCCACAGCGTAACACGTCGACGAAATGGCGCTAGTTCGCTCTATAAAGAGTGGCAGTAGACTGCGTGTGAGTAACGAGCAATTCTCGCATTGCAGCTTCTTGAACGACTTGAGTCTTTGTGTGCTGTGATATAGTGCAAAATGACGTTTGAAATCGGGGCAAACTGTTGCAACAAAATGCGCTACCGTTGGGACGTTACACTATCTTGCCTTCATTTGGTGATAATTATTTCTTGCTTTTTTCAAATGAGAATGAAACAACGACGGTTAGAAAGAAGAGAGAAGGTAGAATACAAATGCGCTTCTTCTATTCACGCTCATTTGCACTTAGAGGCACAATGCAGGCAGCAATCTCAATTTGAAGAGCATTCAAAGAATGTTGCTCAACATCCAATCCGCACTTCGAAATTGCCTCTTCGCGTTCCTCAAGGCACTCGTTTAGGTCAAAGTTGACTTTCCGCAACTCGTGCTGAACGCGAAATAGAAAAGAGAAACCAAAGTGAGAGGAAAAAAAGCAGACGGACGTCGTATTGATTGAGCGGGCACTTACATAATGACTTGCGCACTGATGCTTTCGGCCAGTTGGCCAGTCCTTCTAAAGGCACAGTTCATTTGTTCAGCAGCAATTTGAGACATTTGCAGGAAAAAATAAATGAATACTTTAACGCGACCTCGATTGTAACATCACGCCCCAAAATATGTTAGGAAGTGATTAACGCTCGAGTGAGCATTAAGTGAGCGACAGCCAAGTGAGCACTAACCCTGCGACCAGTGTTATATGTTAAGTGTCCCAGCGTTATTTCATTCACGGACTCAGGCTGACGCCACTGCTCTATCTATAACTTTTCTTTGTCAGCACACCAAGATCGTTGGGAGATGGGAGAAAATAACTGCCTCAAGAAAACGCATTCAGTACAGACTGATCATTGAGTGTTTCGAAGGAGATGTACTGGTTAGATTGCGGATCGCGACAGGTGAGACAATGTGAGGAGCCATAAAAAGGATAAAGCGACGCCACATGCAAAATGCTTGCTCTCAGAATCGCTCTACAATGGCTCAGCTTTCGTGTTAATGCTTGCATCAGCGTGCTGCGGAATCTAAGCTGAAATGCTTTGTTGAAATGCCACTTTCGGAGGAGTGAGTAAGGCAGAACAAACTTCTAGCATAAGACGGTTTTCTTAGAACCGTCCCAGATAATATGATTAATTTGAGTGTGCGCCTGTCGATATGTGCCTTTTGTGAATTGACCCAATCACTGCGTACATGGCCAGTATTCGCCAAAACGTCTTACTCTAGAATCGTTGGTGAAACAAATTTTTCGGCCATTTGTGACGCAGGGCATATATCATTAGCGAAGCCGGATGGCCAATGGCAAATAAGATTTAGGAACTGAAAGCTTCATTAATTCGGCATCGCATATTTAGCTCAATACCAGTAGCAGCATTCCAGGCCGGTTCCAGAGGCACAACTAGACCATTCGTTAAAGATAACGTCGCTCTCTATATTGTATCACGGGTTCGCCTTAACGAGCAGGTACGATCAACCACGATCCTGAAAACACATTCTCCAGCGCAAGCCCGCCTCACACTTCATATTTTTAGAAGGAGCCGCTGCTTTGGTTAATACCAGAATGTTGTTCAGGATTCTGTGCTCTATACATACATGCAGCACCGAAGAAGATGTCGTTGAGTGCGAAAGTGTTGACCCCCAAAGTGGTTCAGGTGTTCGCAAGCGCCATTAAGAAAGGCCGTTCATCCCGTTTTGTATAACGCCTACTAAAAAGACACTTTTCCAAGCAATGAGAAAAATATTCGCAGGAAAAGCGACAAAATATAAAGGAAAATTCACTCGACGCCATAACCATGATGGCAAAAAAAAAAAACACTGTAAAATAAAGGCAACAAAAGAAGAAATGATTCGGAGTGTGCCGAGAACGGATGGCGGCGCCTCTTTAGCGACATCCACGCAAAGAAATTGGCTCATGTGAGAAACAAGAAGAAGCGAAATATTGCAAATGAAGCGCCAAGCAAAGAGGAAGAAAGAATCAATAGTGAAGAGGAATTACAAAAAGAACTAGAAGAAAATGTAGTTCGTCTTCACACGCCTGTACGTTTTCATTCACCAAAGCCTAACCAAGATCAGAGCACCTCAAGCGAAAGTTGCAGCATAGTCAGAAAAAATAAGCCGTACTCTGCGTTATTTGGTTACTGAAACGAAATACGGGAACCAAATTTAATTTGTCGCCAAGAATAATCGGGTAAGGTGCGGCATGCGCAGAAAAAACAAACAAAAACCATGTGAATATGTAGGAAGAATGAGATGAAATACAAACAGAGGGTTGCTCGGAATGTCAGCGATGGGGAGGTTCCAAGGAATAAAGGAGAGGACCATCGCATGCAAGGTGGACTGACAGTTTCGGGGGTCCTTCAGCAGATATTATATATGCGAGTGCAAATAGAAGTCGGTCGAGTTTGTTCTTCAGCTGTTCTTTCTGCTGACTGCTGCAAGAAGCTGCCCTTGCGGATGTAAGCGTGAGCACTGGGTACCACTGGTGACGTAATGGCTCGCTGTAATTTGAAAGATAAACTGTCTTTCTGTACATGCCAGGGACTAATGTAGTGCCGCGTTCGAAGAGCAGCAAACAAAAATCTGATTTGCGTTTCCATGGCGGAAAGTTAGGATTAACGTAATCAGCTGTTTTTATTCCAGCTCTTTTCCTTCTTGGAATATTTTTAAGTGCGAGGACCGAGAGCTACGCGCACATTATCAAAAAAACTAGGCTGGTCGTAGCTGTTTAAAAGAATAGAAGATGAATGAGGCGAAAAAATTGTTGTAGTGTAACAGTTCACTAAATGGCTTTTACATGACTCTCACTCACGAATCATTTGTTTTCTATGGCGATTCCTTTTTTTGCTTTTGGCGGCATACGTTACCAGTTCAGAACGATGGCGAACACAGATATTGAGCCTGGGTTCGCCTTCGTTCGAAAGGAGATCTCTGAGTATATGCGATTCATTATTCATGCTCTCCGTCTGGAACCCAGTCTCTTTTTTTACCCTCCAAGCATGACCCCGTTGACAGATGTGCTGTAGTCGCTCACTCATCATTAGGTGTCGGCGTTAAAACAAAACGAACCTCCCAACTACGAGGAAAAACGCAGTTGGTTCTGAGGCTATACACCAAGAAAAGTTTGGTGGAGGCAGAACCGGAAACCGCAGTTAGAAAAGCACTTACTCTTTAAACCGGAAGGAAGGAAGGAAGAAACAAGCGGAAAGACAGGGAGGTTAGCCAGTTCTTAGACCGGCTGGCTACCCTGGGCTGGGGGAAGGGGTACTTTAAACAGGACTTTGGGAAGGGGTTCTTTAATTAAACAGGACTTTCCTCTTAGGGAGCCGGTGCAATTTCACGCAAACAGTTGTTGAAAATAGGAACGTCTTTGTGGGCTTGGATTCATACAACAACATACGGCCGGCCAATGGTGATAGGAAGCATATATTTAGGTCGTTACTGAAGGCTAGAAGCTTATATGTTTAATAAAAATTACAACCATCTCCAATCGTCTCCAAACGCTACGAAACGTCGTCAAATCGCAGAATAGATCGTTTCTGAAGGCTAGAAGCTTAAGAAAAGGCGCTCATCCGATGATGTCGTGTTCTCAGGGAAGAAAACAAACACCGCGCCTACATTAAAAACAGTTCTTGCGTTAGAACTGTCCACTAGAGCTCGTAAAAGATTAACCCGTGGAATCCAATCAATCAGTCCAAACAACGAGTCATGGATGAAACAACGAGTGTACGTTATTGTGCTCAAATAGTTTATTTATTTATTTATTTATTTATTTATTTATTTATTTATTTATTTATTTATTTATTTATTTACACATACTTCCATCACTGTTCGTGGGTGATTTTAGCAGGGTCGTATATAAGGTAAGTGTTGAACAAATGACAAGTACATGGACGTATAATTTATTTATTTATTTATTTATTTATTTATTTATATAATATATACAGGTTATATAGACTGTATAGAGCAGATACAAGCTCTTGCGGGCAAGAAACGTGCATGCAATAAAAAAATAGAAGATTACAATTATACATGCATGTGCAGTTGATTGCAATACAATTAAACTCGTAAGTGCACCTTCTAATTGTGAGTTGAGAACGAAATCAGAGGATAATTAGGATACAAAGTAGTTGTATAGAGTACTGGGGTTGAAGCAGCCCCACCACTCTATTTGTGTCCCGCTAAGTGCCGGCCAACCTTAGCAAAAAGGAATACGCATGAAAATATAGCAGTTAGAAAAATAAACACAGTTGAATGGAAAGTTGAGGAAACTGAAAAGCAACAAAAAGAAGCACGCAAAACCTGAGCACGGACGAGAGAGCCGGTCGTTGGGAGCGAGTCCGTAATGCGGCGGCATTACGCGGCCAGATAATGTAATTGCCTGGTGTTAAGGAACTGGCCCCGCGTATTTTGTGAGTTTTATAAGGCCTTGCAGCGTGGGACCGGTCATGAAACGCGCCTCTGGCTCGCCGCACTGTATTCGGAGAACACGATGACTAATAACAGTTGTTCATGCACAAAAGGTGCAGAAAGGCTTGCTCGGTTAATTGTGTTTTCTTGTGTAGCTCGCCAATTACCGCACTGATTGTAATCAAATGAATAATAAAGTTGTTTAAAATGATAAAGTTGTTTAATACTACTAATCAAATGAAAGGCTTGGATTTTATTCGTCGGTGGTTTGCCATCTATGGCGATGAAGACGTCAGGTTTTCCTTCATGAATGCACAGGCATTTAAATTATTTTTGCTCTCCCTCTCTCTCAAGCGAAACGTTTAACATATATATCACATACATTAATTGAAAGACACAAACACTGAGATACGTAAATAATGGAAACATTTTCCCCTATGGGACAGTCATGCAGCGCGAACAATGCTCTTAAATTATTTCATTTCATATAATGTCACGATTGACGATGTTGCTTCTGCCTTCACGACGTCGTAATGGGACTGCCGAAGGTTGTCACGAAAAATGTCGCTGACTGTTTCATAAAATTGCTCTCACCCGGCGCCCGACAGTCCGCTTCTCTCGCTCATCGTTTCCTCGCAAGGACGTCGTCCAGCGGAAAGTGATCGCCGGCTGAATCTGGACATGCGCCACATACACGCGCTTCCGGTGCCAAACGAACGAGAGATCTGTCTCCTTTCGTAGAGATGCCACGCTTCCAGCAAAACACAGAGAGTCCGCAGCAAAGAGCGAGCGGCTAAGTATAGAAAGGCGACAAAGAGGAAGACGCTGTAAGGAAACACGTGGCGACAGTGTTAAATGGGCGACGAGCAACGGCAACACGCTTCTCGGCCGCGGCTACACTGGCGAAAGCGAAGCATGTTTGCTCTGATTGGCGACGACATTCTCGCTGTTGTCGCCGTCGAGTGGATTCGGTTTCTTTTGTCGCGACAGCGTCTTCGAGCGGCTTGCTGCCGCATCCGGGCAAACACTCTTAGTGGGCACTCCACTGCCGGCTAGCAGAGGAGCCCATTAGCAGCGCGGCGAGTCCGGTAATTGCAGCCTATCTGGCTTCGTCTTCTCCTCCTTCGACCTCCGACAACATCCCCGTGCGTCCTTGTCAGAGCTTATATCCTTTGCTTCGTTCCTGCTACCGGCAACAGTCGTGGTGTGTGCTTCGGTCGTGCTGTGCTGAACCTGCACCATTTCTGCTGCGCTCAACCGTGAACAGCACGCACTTCGGCCTGTCCAGACCAGGTTGGCTTTCACCAGCTCACGTCTTAACGCCTTGCAATGGCAGGGAGAGACGCCGCACTGGTTCCTGTGTGAAAGCTCTTTGCTTCGAGCAGAAAGGATAAGCGAAAGTGAAAAGACTTTGCTTCCGAATGCTGAGCGCATTTCCTGGACGGAGACAGTACTGTGAAGTGTTTCTGACAGCTATACTTGCTGCCTCACCCACTTCCGTTACGAGTTCGCCATGTTTTGCATCTATGCTTAGTTTCCTTCGTTAAGGCCTTCCCGAACGCAAATCCGATGTAGGAAGAGGAAGAGCCATTTATTATGAAAATATACCAAGCTTGTGCCGGGTCCGGCCTCAGCGATGATTCGGTTCTTATGGCTATGTACACGAAAAGCTACATTGTTTAGCTTAATTGGCTTCTTACTTTCTTGAAAAATTTTGAAGGGAAACTCTTAGGTTGGTTGCACAGGTGAAATGGAATACTAGTTCTTCAGTGGTTAGGATGTTGTCACCCTGTTTCTTTGTACACGCGTTGCTTGCATGCAAATATAAGTAAACTGGGAAGTCATAAAGCAGTAAATCGAGACGAGCCACTCTATTATATCTTAAGGCCAGCGCTTCCCGTAAAGCACTTTTCGATTTTCGAAAGGATTGTGTATATGACTTGAGAGAAGATTCCGAGAACACGCCGAAGTTTAAGACTCAGGTATATAACAAGCGGTGCTTGTAGTTACAGATAAAGAACGATAAAAGTTAACAATAATAAACGGAAAAATGGAATGTATGGAAAAGAAGGAAAAAACTTGTAGTTCCGCTTTTTGCTATAGTTCCGATCTGCCCATGATGCTCGCTCTCCATTGTGCAGCTATACCACTGTCAAGAACGGACGCCGCAACAAGGTTTCGTTCACTTGCACGTGAACTGACACTGGCACAGATGAACTTGACGGAATTTACCAACGTCCGTCTTCACAACTTGTACCCGAATCTACAGCTACATCTTCCGTCGAGAACAACTAGAGCTGAGGAGACGCTCCTGTGCCGCCTGTGGTTCGGGGTGGCCTTTACGAATGCTTACTCATTTCGAATCGGAATGGCCAGCAGCCCGACGTGTGATAGCTGTAGCTGCGAGCAGACAATCGCCCATCTTCTCTGTGAGTGTCCTCGCTTCAGTGCACCAAGAAAAGAACTGCCAATAGTGTTAGATAGACTTGACAATCGCCCATTGTCGGAGGAAAAGATCTTAGGACACTGGCCAAAGCCGTCCTCGGCACGGAAAGCTATGAAAGCGTTGTTGCGCTTTTTGCGCACAACTAGTCTCATAGACAGACTTTAAGCGGTGTCGTTTATCATATTATTTTTTTTTCTTCTTCTTTTTTTAACATCTCTTTTCTATCATCTTTCCCTCCCCCTTTCCCCAGCACAGGGTAGCCAGCCGGTCTGAGAAGTGGCTAACCTCCCTCTCTTTCCGTTTTTTTTCTCCTCCTCCTCCTCCTCCTCCTCCTCCTCCGTTTTTGACAGTTCTGTTTTTCCATTCGATAATTCCTAGCTTAGAAATGCGTGCTCGTCACGGATTAGCGCAGCAGAAGCGCTGGCTCAGTACAGCACGACGGAAGCACACCACGATTGTTGCCGGTAGGAGAGGGGCGAAGGTTTCTTCACTGCGCAGATTCTCACCTGACTGCTTTCTCTTCTTTCTTTTCATTCCTTACTCTACTTCCCCCGGAACGGGATAGAAAACTGTACAAAAATCTGATAGACCTCCCTGTCTCTCTTTTGTTCATTTCTCTCTTCCCTCTTATTCACCAAACTGTTCATTTTTTTCTTATCATATAACGCAATGTAAAAAAGATTTCGTAGGGTTGTTTTATAATGTATTCACGGTGAAGTGACCCGTAGCAGAACTGTACTTTATAGGGAAACACCACTTGTTTATTTTACGTACTAGAGAAAGAAATGTGCCGCCTAGACGTTGGAAAAGTGGTGGGACAATAGAGACTGAGCTGCTTACATCGTCTTCCCGAGTCATAATTTATGTCGGCTGGAGAAAATGGACTGCCTTATCAGGCAGACAAGAGAACACGCGAAAACCAGGAGGCGAGACAGAAGCCTGCAGAGGGAGTCCCAGCTAAAAGGCACAGGCGAAGGAAGGCGTTAGGAGTATTTAGTTCAGCGTGCCCAGAAAGAATTTGGCTTCTTCGTCGTCTCGCGGGGTATTAGGTCCTTTCTCGCGAGGCCCACCGCGTAGTGCCTGTATTAGCGCAGCTGTTGGCGATCTCGTGCGCCGACGGAAGAGAGCCAGGCACTGCCGGGTCCGGTAGTGGCCGACAGCATCTAGCGCTCTCTGGGACCTGGCAGTAGGAGAGGGCGGGGAGGACCGAGGAAACCGGTGAGACCATTACCATAACGACCTGCTCGGCAGCTATACCACCTTACCCACCATTCGCGTAGCTTTCGAGGGAGAGTCAGTGCAGCCCGTGCTGCTAGGGCCGATGGCTCGCGGACGCCGAGAAGGCGATGCAAAGAAAATAAAACAAGGGTGGAGAAGTTTCGAGAGGGAAGGAGTGAGTGAGAGGCGAGAAGTACGTAGGATCCCTTCAGCGCGCTAGGCCATAGCGCAGGCCCCTGCACCGCTTACAACGGGTAATGCCGCGGGTACTTGTTCGCTTCTAGAGATGGGTGCATCAGAAGCTCGTTAGGCTGAAAACAAGCTTTCAATTCGGTGCTACACAATTAGCGCCGTGCTTCTTCGTAACCCAGTCGCCCTTTCCTGCGAGCCTTTCGTTTCCTCATTTCTCTTTCGCACGCGCATTCTTTGCCGCTTACAGCTTCCGGGAGAGAAGGGAGTACAAATGCACGGAGGAAGAAAGGCCACGAAGGCGTACGGTGAGTGACCTTATCGGCGCTCAAGCGGCATCGTAGATCGGAATCGACGCTACGAGTGCTGTCAGCCTATAATTTGCCACTCTGTAGCGAGGTCGGCCTAAACGATCGCCTACGGAATTCCAATAAAGGGGTGGCGAGTAACAAACTGCACTTGCTTACTAATGCAGATTTACGCGGCGGTGTCTGCCGAGAACTCACACCACCCCCTGTGCGTACACAACGGCTCAGCGGTACGCAAATTGGTTGGGCAAGCTCGTGCACGTGGCGCGCAACGCCGGAATGATTTTTCGACGTCGATAGATTTTGCGACGGCCTAAGAGTGTGCGTAGCATTACAACACGTCGTGTTTGGCGGACATGGTATCGTACGCCGTTCAGAAACTTGCCAGACACGTGCGCACACTTACGTGCATCCGTTGCATGTAATGGTGTACTTAGTTTACTAGTGTCATTAGCATTCTTTGGATACTTTACGGCGTTCTTTGTCTGTAATGCATTCTCCGCCAGTTACGGTCACTCGGTAGTTCAGTGTATTATGGCAGAACACCAGGCTTCTGTACTGAGGGAAGCGTGTTTAAAGCAACCGCTAGACTTACCATGTCTGTGGCATGCGGGTATGCCCGGCCATTCAGGGAGCCTCTTCGACGCCAACTTAGGCCCCCGTATATTTGCCTCTGTGCCACTCTTCATTGAGGAAAGGTTGTTTACAAGTCCTCTGGTCATTGGATGAATCAAACTCACACAATAAACATTCGAAGGATGTTTTCCTAACATATAGTCAAAAATTTAACCAGCATCGCGTCGCGGACAACGATGAAACATCGAAGCTGGTGGCGTTCCCTTCGTCAGGCTAACGCATTTCTATGTTTTGCAAGTCTTTCAGATATGTTGTACCACTGCTCTTTATTAAACACTCTTTGTTAAGCTTTGAGGTGGTAGTATAGCCACCACCTTTTATATCTACAACGTATCAACTGACAGTGGTGTGACTGTGGTAACGCGCACGCCATTTGTTGGGCTTACTGTTGTCTTCTTCCTTTTTAGCGGACGTTGTGCGTAGTGGGAGTTACCTTATTTCTGTGGCACATACGCGTTTATGATAATGATAGTTTTCTGACAGGCCGCACAGATTTCTGTGGCACGTACCCGTTTGTTGGGTTGTTGCCTTCATTTTTAGTGGACCAGTGGTGAGTAGTGGGATTTACCCGATGTCTGTAGCGCATACCGGTTCATGATGCCCACAAGCATTAACACAGATGCCGGGCGTGAGAGTCCCGACCGAGAACAGCTTCGCTGTTTGAAGGCGCTTCTAAAGCAAATCAGCAAAACAACGATTACTCAGACGAACAACAAGGAATTTCGCAATTTGTTTGACTCCCCATTCTTGCTATCTTTCTGCTATCGAAAGAGCTGCAGCAAGATTGAAAGGAAACGAAAATAAGTATAAGTCCGACTGCAAGGACTTGGTGATCATTTGCCTTACGTTAGGCAGCTTAGCGCGTTATACCGAAGAAAACAAAGCTAGAGTGGAAATGTCATGAGACGCACCTTGCTGTCAAATGTAAGCGCGTATGGCTCCGCCTCGATCGTCGAGGACATAATGCAATGGCTGAAGCCACTGCAAGTAATCAGGAGGCCAGAAATGAGTGTCTTTTATTGCGATAGCAATTATATGGACAGTCTCGGCTGGATTTTGCCGTCGCCGTCACCACCATCATGCACCGTATATGTATAAGTATGTACATATATATATATATATATATATATATATATATATATATATATATATATATCAAGGTCCCAAAGAAAAATAATTCAGAAAAATGCTTCCGAAGCGCGGAATCGAACCAGCGACCTCTCGTTCCGCAGCGCGTTACGCTAACCACTACGCCAGAAAGGGCACATCCTTTAGGTAGCTAACGGCGAGCGTTATATACACACCCTTTACCGCTGGCAGGACTCAGAGACGGCAGACACTTATAAGCGTTTCTTGATTACCAGCGAGATGACGCGAGGAGCGTGACGGGCGGATTTAAAAGTCGTCGGCGAGCTCGCTCGTTTCTTCTTAAATTTGCGCAGGGAGAACCTTGCCCTTCCGCTGTCTGCTCGCGCGGTTTTCTCGTGATGAGGGGAAGAGGGATGTTTAGAGCTTTCACCGTGATGTACGCGCTCATGTTACGGAGCGTACGAAAGTCACTCGAGCTCAAGAGACGCCGCTAAACGAACAAACAGAAGATGAGCGCGAACTATCAAGTGTCACAGCTCGACACTTGAAGCACGCTAGTTTCCTTCGCTGCTTGGGCCGCCTTTGCAACAGGAGCGCTGTTCAAACTGAGAGTATCCATTGGCGAGCCTCACTTCGTATAGCATTAGTTTCTTGCTATCGCATTCATTGCTTCGCCCTTGCGGCGAAACTGTGACTTTGTTTAGTTCCTCAACCTACCTCCTCCTCCTCCTCCTCCTCCTGCTATGCAGATGTGCGCAAGCAAAGCGTGATGGTGAGTCCACTTAGTCCGCCGTCTTTTCAGTCAAGCGCACTGTACGCCCATGGTAACATTAAAATCAACGAAGCCTTGGCCACGCGTGCACCGTCGATAGCAGAACAGCTTGGGGAGCCACTGTCGCGAATGCGCCTCAGGCGTGCGTGTAACTTCTATCACAAGAAAGAAATAAACACGTGTACAGAGCGAAAAGAAAGCTTTTGACATGCAAAACTGGCCATATCTCTCAGACAAGCGTTGTTCATGGTTATATTACCCTACGCAGAATTGCTTGAGAATTCGAGTGCAAAACCGCACCTTCTCATTTCCATAGCTAATTCGTGGCTCGATTGCGACACGCAACGCACGTGCTGGGGCGTCGCCTTGCAAGTGGGGGCCTTGCTAACGACACGCGCTGGAAACCCTTCATCCAACGCGACATTGTTCCATCTACGTTTCCTCTGGGAATAGAAAAGCCCGGGAACGGTGCGCACACCGGCGTTCATCCCCTTCATTGAACACACGCGGAAGGGGGCACGCGCGGAGCCATCTGGCGCAGAGACCACCAAGATCCCCCTCCTTTTCGCGACCTTTGGAGGCCAAACCACTCGACGGCGCAGGTTGCAAGCAGCGTGCGCTTGAATGACAGCGGCCTTCGTGACGTCCACTCCACGCGACGCACCGACCGCTACTCACTCACCTACCCTCCCCTCTTGCGGTCGGGAAGCTGAACCCTGCAAGGGGAGCGTTGGGCGATGGCGGCGGTGAAACGGGGGCGTTGCTTCGCCGTGCAGGAATGGGGCTTGCGGCGGGCGGGGAAGCAACTCTCGCGGGACGCAATTTATATGGAAATTTGGCGAATGGGAAACCGTGATGCGCGTGACAGAGAGGAGCGCGTTTGTGTGTGTGGCGTCTCCTTGCCGTGCTATTCTTTTATGAGCCTTACTAGACGGGAGAATGCGCCGCCGTTGCCTTTTCCGATCGCCAGCTGCCGGATTTATTCGGACGGGGAGGGCGGCAGCGCAACATCGATTTATATCGAATTTCCCGAGGGCCAACGTGATGCCCTATTGTTTCATGCAGGCGTCCCGTTCTTTCTGCTCTCCATTTTCGG
This sequence comes from Rhipicephalus sanguineus, assembly GCF_013339695.2. Lineage (NCBI taxonomy): Eukaryota > Metazoa > Arthropoda > Arachnida > Ixodida > Ixodidae > Rhipicephalus > Rhipicephalus sanguineus. The sequence continues at coordinate 123,035,314 of NC_051178.1, read as the reverse complement.
GAGTGAACAGAGACTGGAAAAGAGAGTCCTCGTTGTATACACCGTCGAAATTGAAGGCGGCGAACCTAGGGATGAACCTTTCCTTTTCGTCCGACGCCAACTTTGTTTTTGTCCTTGTTTCATACATTTTGTTTCTTTCCGTCCTCGCGCGTAAGGGCACACGTTACAAGATTCGCATTTTCCAAGAGCTGATGTGTCATGCGGGTGAGGATGCTCGAACGGGGATTGGGTCGTCGCGCGAGCGCTTGATTTTCTCCTTTTGTTCCCTTAAAATGTCACGGTGAAACCGACCGGAAAATGCGATCAATTTGTGTACGAGGGGATTAGTTCTTTGTGCTCGTGAATAATGCGAGCAGTTCAATTGCTTCTCGCTTGTCAGAAGTACACAAAAAGCTCAGGCTTTTTGTGTTCCTCTGAGCTGCTCCCTCTACTTTGTCTTAGCTCTTCGAGCGTCGCAATGAATGCGTCACGTCATCCTCTCGTAACGCTATTTCGAAGTCAGAGAGTGGGTGCAAGAATAAATGAACTAGGAAACAGAAGAAGGGAGTGAATATATATCGACGCTGCTTTTGTTTGTATCTTCACCGAATTTTCGCTTCCACGCAAGCACGACACCTGCGCCACGCCATGTAATGAGATTTCCTTTCTCCATAAGAACGTGGCTCAAAATGCAAATGCCTGTTTCATCTTTCCCTTGATAAATTTCCTAGCTTTCTTTCTATTTTCGTGAAGTGATGACGCATCGCCTGCACACCATCGTTCTGATCACGGAATCACGTTGTAGTGGATGACGCTTTGGATGCGCGGTACTGCGTTACATTAATTTGACAGGTGCATTTTACGGAAGCTGGCTGGTTTTTCAAAACAGCATGTTTCAGTGAAAACGAAGAATAAGCGGAAGTTCGTTTCCATTAAAAACTAGAGCCCAGTGTTCAACTCCTCTCGATTATGTCGCTTCTTTGCTAAAATTGACCTTGAGTTTAGTCATAACCACCTACCATCCACGAGAACACAAAAAGCCAATCGTTTTTTTCTACACGTTGGGTGTATTATCACCTAATCATCTAAATCGTAAAATAACCTAGTAGCTTTATAGGCACCATTTAGGCTAAATGTCCTGACAACTTGGTAACGGCTGTGTAATCCTAGTGTGTAACTTTGGATCGTTTAGGATTTCCCAGAGGCAATGCAGTCGAAACCCGTGACTGTAGCATACGCAGTATCGAAATGTCACTTTTGCTAAAACAACGATTGTTTCAATAATGAGACGTCGGAACGAACTCATAGCCAATTTACACGGGGCAATAACTGGGTTCATTCATAACACTATAAATGCGCGTTCGCTTCATCAAAGCAATCTCTGAAAAAGTCACATTCTTGTCAACGCCCTTGAACCGCAGCAGTATAATAAACCATCAGTGTCATGTGGATCGGTAAACATGACGCGATGTTCTTGTAGGCACGGAATAATTTACACGAAATTTGATATTCGCCACAGGAACGTGCAATTTATCGAACGCTTCACAGATAAGGTCTTCCTACGCAAGTGCTAGCCGGATCCTTCTGTTGGCAAGAGGCGTGACTGGAATAATGAAAGTCGAGTAGCATTCATGTCTCGTGGTCCTTGTAAACGCTAAAGTCACTTGATTTTTCTTTTCTCGCTCGCTAAACTAACGTGTGCCGTTGTCATTGCGACATGAGTAAACAGTGGCTGCGTCGTGTAAGCATTAGCGGCTATTTCGTCACTGTAAGTACAACGTGCTCCCAAGAGTGCTGTCTACCCCGCATTACATAAAAAGAGCCAGAAAGAAAAAAAAACAGATGCTATTGCAGCAGAAGGGATAATGGTAGAAGTGTGATAGATGAACCTGTGAACCTAGTCCTCTCTTTGGATAGGGACTATGTTACAAGGAAGGTCTGGAAACAGGGCATTTGTACATGACGTTAGAAAAGCCAGAATCTATGCAACACCGTATGAAGTGCAACACCGTATTTTATTTTAAGCGTGCAAATATATTTCGCCTCAGCTTCGAAGAGCACTCCTTGAGAAATCGGAGTGTGCTATTAAAAACGTGCCTTCTCTCAACTGCGGTCCCAGGTGAGGCAAGGGAAGCTGCATGGGGAATATGCGTCTTTAAAAGACCCGTGAACGTGCTCGGCTGTGTATCAGTGGCCAAATTCACAAAACTTCTCTTTTGTAAGTGTGTTTCCCCACTGGTTAGCCGGCTTCGTTAACGATATGTCCAGCATCGTGATTGGCTGAAACATTCTCTTACGAAAATTTTGAGTGCAAGACGTTTCTCTGAATACGGGCCCAGTTGATGAGTGTGATTGAGCAACAGTCGTCTTCACAGAGAAATCGTATTCTTAGCCGTATTTTATATCTATTCCGCTTTTAGCGGCGTTGAGTTGAGGGAGAAAGCTGCGGAACGTGATTTAAATCTGCCCTTAACACCACTTAGACTTGAATTCAAAAATACACATACAAATTTGAAAAATTTTTGTGTATATGACTCGTGATTTCAAGAGTCATACGTCAATAATGTATTCCAATATAACTAAGAAAGGTGTTGCAGGGCCCCTAACGATTCTCCATTCTATCCCGAAAATTTTGAGCGTAAGACCCTCCCACCCCCTACAGAGAAATTGTCACACACGAAAGTCAGATGATATTAATGATTCATACACATACATGCGGGAAGCAATAGAAATGGAGTAGAAGGTGTTCTATTTATTCTATCCCCCCCCCTCCCACCCCCTACACACACACGTTGCGGGAAGCTATTGAAAGCTCTACAGACTCTCAATACTACCGGAGAGAAAGGCTGTTTCGAAGAACCGGAATCTTCTCTATACTCTCACCCTTTTCTTATTGTTGATAGTTACTTTTTTTTTCACAGGTTTTGGTGATCAACGTTTTGAGTGCGAAGATAAGCAACGCGAGAAAAGTTAACGCTACACAATATCGTAAAAAAAAAGTACAGTAAAGCGACACTGGGCCGAACACAACACCTATGCTAAGCACCGAAGAATGAGCGCCGCCAGCGGCCCGCCTGTGCGAGATAATCACGAACGTGGCGGGGAAAATTCAATTTGCATTTAAACCAGACGCCACTGAGGTCAGCAGGTATCGAGTGTAAAGCAGCAATAAAAATGTCTCGCGAAGGAATAATACTACAAACATTGCAGGAAAACCGGAAGGAAGCTCATTTTCACTTACGCTGCTGAATCCCTAATCTGCTCGCTTTTTTTTAAATTTCTTTTCTAAACCTGAGCTGAAACCTGGCACTGATTACATTCTATTCCACGGTGTTTTCTCCCTGGCTCAATCAAGTCACTTCGCCCGCGTATCACGGACCGTGTGCTTGATTATTACATCAATGTTCGTTTGGCTTCTACACTGTGAGCAAAGTTTCCGCTTAATTTACACGCCGCCCCTTCTCACCGCTCCCAGCGCTATCAAGATTCCTGCGTTCTTACTCCTACTCGCATCACGCATATTATTCCACATACACCGTGTAAAGCGCTATACAGTCTAGCGAAAAGAGCTTGCGAAAAATTACGCACGAAAAAACAACAACACTATAGTCTCTCAAGACTGGCTGAATATAAGCAGACGTGCTCTCTTCTCCTATGGGCTTCGTTCCACTTAGCTGTATTTTTCTCTGTCTGCAGTACTTTTGTAGAAAATTCGTGCGTCTGCTCTTCCCGGTGAAGCCCTGGCTAGCGAGCGGAGCTTGTTACGAGGCAAAGCTGATTTCTTCGTTGTGAACACCTGCGCTTCTTGAAAAGGCAGCTGTGATACGGACGCTCCTTGTGTTCTTTGTGCCACCGTTCCGGGCCAGGTTGTCGGAAGTAGCTGCAAATGAAGTCTCGTCTTTCAGTGCCTTCGTGAAGGCAGACTTGCTTTTCTTCAAACAGATTCCTTGTTTTTTGGAAAAAATAATGCGCGTCGCCATGATTGCGTGTCTGATACAGCTTGTGGATAGTGTAAGCGCTTCTTTCTGGAAGACAACAACAACAACAACAACAACAACAACAACAACAACAACAACAACAACAACAAAAAGCCTGATATGTTACTATATATGTATATATTTTTGTGGCCCCTTTGATCTCCTTCATTCAGGTTCGCTTAAGCGATGCTTCCTTGATTCGCAGTGAGTTTGCAATGTGTTATGGAAATGGCTTGGAAAACAGGACGACATATGGACAGTCTCCGGCATTTTTGGAAAACCTATATGCATAATGAAGGCAGGAAAGGCTCAGAATACACAGAACACGTCCATGCTGATGCGGCTTCCTTGGCTTGTACCGATCGTAATGTCACATGGTGTTTACGCGGAGCTATCAATAAAGCACGAATGTTTATAGACCGTGGCGCTGCCATGTAAGAATACATTTGCCATGTAAGAATGCCTTAATAGCCCTTTTTCATTTCAATATTTTTATTTGCGGTTAGTTTCTGTGCATTTTTATATTACGCTACAAACATACGTCCCATACTCAACCACATCTGGTCTGTGGTACTTGTCTCGAATGTTCCGGCTCTTAACACGAGCCATCTTGTCAGCTCATTATGCACAAGACCTTTTTTTACGAGCTTTGAAATCAACTACGTGCTTTTCTAAACCTTATCTGATTTATCAAACCTCACCTCTAATTTATTTTATTTTTTATTCACTAATACATTTCGCGTTTGAAAACGCACAAGCCGTGACAAACAAATTGTACTAGCCTGGGTAACATAATTGATTAACAGAATGCTTTAATTTGTGTACACGTAGAAGCAATATGAAAAAGAAGACATCTCGCAAGCCACGATTATATATGTAAGGTTTGTTGCGAAACCGATGGTTACCAAGGCAACATTTATAGTTCACCGACCTCGAAGAAAGAACGTTAACTCGACTGTACAGCAGGCCCGCGAAGCGGCCGACAGGCTTGGCCTGGCTGTCTCGACGTGGGAGTCGCCCGCTGCGCGGCTAGTGCGCGTCCCGCAGGACATCAATCAATCAATCAATCAATCAATCAATCAATCAATCAATCAATCAATCAATCAATCAATCAATCAATCAATCAATCAATCATCAATCAATCAATCAATCAATAACCACCCAAAGAAGAAGACGAAGAAGAAGAACAACAACCGAAGAAAGTGTATTAGACCAAAGGGCGTACCTGCAGTCTCCTAATTTTAACTGTCCAGCCCGCACACGAGGAAATGTATTTTGCTATCATAGCTCCCCGCCACCACAGAGAATTGAGGTCGAGAAAGGCCTTGGTGAGCGATAGATTTCTGCGTGAAGTATCTTTCCTTCTTGCAGAAAGAACAGTTGACACGGCATTTTTCTTTCTTACAGGGAGTTGGACGTGAAATTTCGCTGAATGCACATTCACTTACGCCGGCACCAGCTGAAAGCCACAATGCCATAAATAAAGTCGACGTGTCGCGACTCCGGGCATGTCCTCATGCAGGGGTAGTCTGCGTTCGGCCTAGCAAGTACAGCGAGGTTTTGCGTATAGGCTGCTTATACTTCGCTAGCACGAATACAATCTAGTGACTAACGAAACGCAAAGAAAAATGAAGGAGGAAATTTAAACACGCAAACCATATGCATTAGGAGAATGCACGAGTCACTTTCCCACGCATACGCAGTAAGCAGAACGCAGAGAAAAGAATCCGGTGCAGCACTGCTGGCAAAAGTAAAGCTAGAGAGAAGAGAGGCAATGCACGAGTGGCTTTCAACACGGGGTCGTGAAAGGGGTTGTTGAAGTTGTGCGGAGAGTCCAGGTAAAAATTGTCAGAGTGCCTCCTGAGAAATGAGAATAGGCGAAGAGACTGAAGACGGGGCAGAGAGTTTCGGCTGAACGAAACATCACGTCGGCACTAGAGCAGGGCTCCTCACCGCAGCGGACGGCGCGAGAAGCGTTAGTCTAATGAGGCCGTGAAAACCGCGAAGCGTGTGAACGTCCACAGCTAAAGTGATGGCAGCGCTGCAATGGTGTCGCGTTTTCTTTTTCTTTTATTCATTCTTGTTGTTTTTTTCTTCTGTTCAAGTGTTTCGCCTGACCGTCGTGATGGTTTTTACAACGTACGCGCGCGTGCATGCGTGTTTGCAGCAGCTCCGCGGCGTCCGCAGTACAGGGGCACAAAGTGTGCCGTTCAACAGAAATGAGACTCGTGAACCTGTCCGCTTTTATGGCGACCGGCTCACCTGCCCCCGTCATCAATCTTCGTAGCACGTATCGTAGAACTGTATTGCGTTAGAACACCACCATGCGCCTACTGAACTACCCGCACTCGTGCTCTGCACTTGTATTTTGCACGGGTATATCACAAAGAGCACCCGCACAACCCTACATACGCCGCCACTTTCACACAGGTTTTTTTTACGAGCCCCGAATCTCTCGAGTTACTCCTCATGGAGAGTACAAGTTTTCGTTTTGCTCTTCTTGCTTTCTTCACTTTTTATCGAAAGCCGTAAAAGACGAAGCCACTGTGTTGAAACCCCGCTCCCTGATATGTCGGTGACCTCTCATGAATACGGTTCGCGGGCGACACTAAATCAATCTGCTTTACGTTCCAAAAGAAAGAGCCGTGTGGAGACAATTGATTTGGCGCTGCTGAAAACAGGACAGGCTCGCATAGTAAAAAAATAAGTATGCGCGGCGATCGGAATTCACGAGGAGTCGGTTCTTGCGGAGCACGTGATTTCGTAACAAAGCGGATCACGCGCGCGCATTACGAGCGCAACGGGGATGCCGCTGCGACATATGCAATGGGTGCGCGTTCGCGAGTACATGCGAGCTCCTTCCACAGCGCGTGTATAGACAGGCATCGGTCCCACGCAGGCAAACTGACAGCCACTGTCGCAATTTGGATTGCTCGTGCATTCGCGCGCCTTGTCCTCGTAACAAAGCGAATCACGACTCGCTGTGTCTACAGCGTGTCGAACAATACCTGCTGCGTTCTTTGGAGCGGGTCTGGCAGCAGCCAGCTGGTCGGACCGGGATTCGTAAAGACCGCACTTTGTTGGTCGTTTGTAAAAACCCCATTTGCAATGGTGGGTTGTATGTATGTATGTATGTATGTATGTATGTATGTATGTATGTATGTATGTATGTATGTATGTATGTATGTATGTATGTATGTATGTATGTATGTATGTATGTATGTATGTATGTATGTATGTATGTATGTATGTATGTTCACACATCAACATTAGTTTATTTCATGTGCACTGCATGACGAAGGTGTCTCTCAATGGTCTCCAGGTTGTGCTGTCCGTGCGACCTGATTGCATTTTATGCCTCCAATTTTTTTTTCATACCAAGGAGAGAAGGTAAATGAGAGGAGATTTGAAAGACAGGGGTGAGGGGGATAACCTCAAGGGCAACATCACGCTTGTTACCCTGCGCTGGGGATGCTGGCATTGGAAGCATTAACATAACAAAAGGTACACGCAGAGAAAAAGATGCAGAACAGTATACACACGTACACAGATTAAAAAAAGCGAGAATATCAGATTCGTTCAGCGATGTCCCTTGACACACAATTACTGATGAGCAGAGCGCTGGCGAGAGAGAGTATAGTGATGTCTGAGCGCTGTGGCTGCCTGCTTAGGACTATTGTGGATACTTTTGATGTTTTTTTTTATTTCATAACATTAACGTACGTTGTCTTCATTTTCCGCGACACTACTCTTGGTTTCATTGAATGGAGGTCACTGGTGACGGGACCTTCGGTATGCCCCCTTTTGTCAGCAAAAAATTCCTGGGGTCGTTTGTTAGGCTAATGAAGAGTAATGGTTCCGTCGCCGGGAAGGACGACGTTCCCCCATCGCACGGCGCTCATTATTTTGAGTTGAATGAGAAAGGAAATGATAGAAAGAAGACGCGAATACAAATCACTTCGGAGGAAAGAAATGGCTCATAGCTGCTGCAAACATAAAGGAAGAGATGAAAACAAAGGCTGGAAATACCAGACCTTAAGAAGTCACGTTTTTGCGGGCTGCTACGACGATAAAGAAACGCGTTGTTTGATATTTTCGCGTCAAGGGATGACAAGCAAAGCAAGAAGATATCCCCCATGTAAACTTTCATTAAAGAGACATGAATTGTTTTTTAAAGACGATAGTCTTTCTTGGGCTACCTAAGCGGAGAAATTTTGGTCTGTCTTTCTGTCTTTCTGTTTGTCGGCACGTCCCTCGATTCAACCACTCGGCCAAAGTGAACCACTGCCCAAGGGCCAGCCATCTTGAACGGCTGACTAGGTTCATACTTGTGTACATTGTCGACCCAAAAGCAAACATTACGCATATCTGAGGCGCAACATCATTAGGTAAGTATTAGGTGCTGTGTTCCTTTAATAGAAAATGCATGCATACGTAATTCTAAAGACCCTAGTTTCTTAAGCTGCGCTGAAAATGCGACTGCGCGTTAAACTTGACTTCCTCTGTGCCCTCTGCACGAGCTCATTGTTGTGTTTCGGTTTCGGTTCTGTATTGCACTGTACCAATGCCATGGGGCGCCGCTCTGGCATTCCTGTTTTAGCCAGGCGGACAGCACTGTAAATAAAAGAGTGTGTGGAGAGTACTCGATGAGTGCGGACGTAGTTTCTTCTGCTTCAGATGACGCTCCATATGTGCCACGCAGCGCCTCTTCTATCGTTCGGGCTGGCTGGCGTTCCCGCCGGTCGCGTTGGTCACCGCCGTCTTCGCCTGCTGCTGCGCCGGGACGACATACCAGCCCGCGAAGCACGCAGATACGTTTCCCATTTTTTAAATAGAAGTATTGCATGTACGACGTCCATATGTCACGCAGCGCCTGCCCAGCCAATTCTATAAGTCTTTAGACGACATTTGCAAAAGTTTTTTTGTTAACGAAGCACGCAGATACGAACGGCCATTTTTTAAATAGAAGTCACGACTAGTACGAGAATGGATGCGAATGCCCAGCCAATTATAAGACTCGCTAAAGTTTATTTTGTTAACCTCGAACGTAGTGGATATCACGTTTGGATCTACCGTCGGAAATTATGTTCGCTGGAAGTCTAACTAGACAGTGACTGAAACTTTTATCTAGCTCTTACAAAAACGCAAGGTGAACCGCTGAACAAAAACTGATTAAGGAATTGTGTAACGTATCGTAAAACAAGAATGTCGCGGTGGCAGTGTGTTGCAGCTGTTTCAAGCTAGACGACAATGCAATAAGACGACAAACGAGAGTATCCTTCCAAGAATGTAGCAATGGGCAACTGCTTATTTTATTTTCCGGTTCTGTTAACGTAATGTGTTAGGATATAATCACACGCAATAGTCCGTGATGGTGAAGGCTAGGGATCCTAAAAAAGGCTCGCCTTGAGCTGCCGTTAGCGATGATTAGGAAGAAGTATGTAGTTTATATAGGGTGCTTTCCTTGACTCGTGTACGCAAGGAATTGTTGTTCAATGAATGCAGCAAATACAGGTGTAGGAAAGAGTCAATGGGCGTAGGGGTAATGTTCGGTCAGTTGGAGTAGGTATTTCTGATAAAGTTCGCAAACCTGAGTTATGATCACCGTTCATTTGTAAACAACCCGTACACACAAAAACCACTGTTATATTTTGAATGATTTTCGTAGTAGGTAACCTAGAAGCTGTAATTGGCGTTGATTCTTCCTTCATTCACTATTTGCTATTCATTGCACTCATACGCTGAATTTGTACCAATATCCTGTATATCACGACATGCGACATATGTAGTGAGCGACTAAGTTCCTTTCATATTATCACTTCATAGTCGACTAATAAGTGGGAAAATTTCGAAAGCACGACAAAATACGAAGACAGGATGAAAGCTGTTTCGTTTTCCGTGCTTTCGTAACTTACGCACTGTTCAGTAACCTGCCGCTAAATTGACACTTTCTTTGTAACTAAGTGCAGTTTGTGCTTGGCCAGCAGCGTCCGACAATATGCCTGCATCGGCAATGGCTGGAATCTCGTCTTGCGAATCACTCTGCAACCTAACAAATTTTTGAGAAAATGGACTCTGAAGTCGCACTCACCTATTACCCATTCTCTTGAAGAATGTTAGTTGTCTCCACTCCACACACATTCTTTTTCCATTATTAGTCCACCTCCTTTAACATTTACAGCATATTCTTCAAAGACTGCTTCGGTCAATAAACGATAACTTTCCGGAAGGGTGTACTTTATTCCTGAAGTGTAAAGCAAACGTGCGCACGAGAGGACAACAAACAACTAGAATCCAGAAATTAGTAAAGCGCCTCGTGAACTCCGAGAAATCGGGAGCCTTTGCTTAACGAGGGAGTCATTATAATCAAGACAGCTGAAACAAAAAACGAACTCAGATGCGCCGCCAATCATAATTGTGCGCCGAGTCCGACGGAGCGCAAAACGAGCCAGCAACCTAACCAATCGACGAACAAATGGTAACGGCAACGACGCAGGAAGTACACAGAGACAGCGGCGGGCGTATGCGGATTAAACCGGCGTCGCAGTCCCGATATTAAACAGTCGCTTGGTCCACCCATCCGGGAGTCGAGTGTCCCCTATGTACACACAGACACGAACGCACTAAATTACGCTCCGGAATTCAGCTTTCCCCTCTTCCCTCTTACTTGGTCGAGATCCTCCACTCCCCATTTTCGTGTTCAGCGCAGGGCAGATACGCGGGCGAGAACAGGTGCTATCGTCGGACCGTGCCCGTTTCTCTCGGTCCCCCTAATCACTCGCTGATTCGTCTTCATTAGAAAGTGAGTCGGCAGCCGAGCTCGGGCAAACCCTTCCACCTGCACTTCAACGGCTCTTTCGATGGCGAAAGGAGAGAGAGAAAGGACCCGCGTTTGGGGGGTGGGATTGCCGGGAACGCTGGTCAGGCGCCATCTCATTTCGCGTACAGGAATCCAAGGCACGTGTAACTTCCTTCACCCTCCCCCGACTGTTTGCCCTTTCAGCCCTACAGTGTGCGCATTCATCATACGCCTGAGATTACAGGTGGATATGAATGCGCAAGAAAAAAAAAAGGCTAAATATGAGCGGAAAGATACGCGGCGTAACCGAAGGAACAAGAATTAGTCCTGGCAAAGTATGCGAGATTACGAGAATGTAAATAAGAGTCCTATCTAGCGAGGACGATATGAACAGTGCTATGGCGCCCTCGATAACACAGAAGATTAACGCGCTGTTCAACCCGGACATCAGTGAGAAAGAGAGAGGGAGCGAGTATCGAACTTAATATTCTTTTATGCCCTCTTTCGATAATGATGAGCTGTTCCGATCGATTTCTGACCGTGTTCGCGAAGGACCAGGTGCTGAGTGCGATGGTCGCTGTTGGAAAAGGAAGCGAAGGCAAGGAGAAGACGGGAAGGGATAAAGCACGGAATAAGGTTCCAACGGAACAGAGAAGAACGTTCTTGCTAGGGATTAAAAGAAGGAGTAATGAAAGGGAAGGGAGGGGAAGCGGAATACAAAGATGCTCATTACTTTTTAATGATTTCTTTTATCAATCGACGCTGCTCAGCACTATACGAAGCGGCCAGCCGCGAAGATCTTTTTCTTCCACCTTTGGGACTTAGTTCCTCATTCACGCTGCCCTTTATTCTCCTTTCTAGTTTCCTGCGCGGTGATTATTATTGCTTCCGAGCTGCCAGCCACCTTGTTTTGTTCTCGCGAAGAATGTTTTAGTTTGAGCTCTCATTGTTACCGTCACAATAGCCTCCCCGAACCGAGTGCTGTGTTCGGATCAATTGTGTCAGTCCACTGTGGTCCTTTGTGAGGCGAGAAAAGACAAGGAAAAAGCAAAGGAAAAAAAAATGTTGTTGTGACTTCTTTTGGCACCTATTTATGGGACGTGTACTTGTCTCTCGCTGCGCGTGAAACGTCTTCTTATATACACTAGAAAAAAAGTAGGAAAGACAAACACAGGCAAACGATGTTCTACAAAATAGAAACGATAAAAGTCGGCAATAATTAAAGAATGTTGATCGTGCAACCCCCTCCCCCCCCCCCCCCAAAAAAAAACATTAAAGCATTAGGATCGAAGAAGCATATATTGGGCTCGACAGAATGTACATATAAGTGTGACAACTTTCTGGCACTGCCGCTATATGACGACAGGCGAAGTAATTTCTGCTCAAAGAACTTCACGATGTCAGAATGCATTAATGAGCAACCTCTTTACGGAAAAAGAGGACAGCAGATACAAAATGCAAACAGTGACGACTCAAGAGTTATACTCAACGGGTCTGCGAAGTGGAGCGATATTCAGCTGGGAATGTTTTGACACCTTCGTTCTATACCATGTGCCTATCTTGACCGACAGTGCATTTGTCATAGCGAACATCAGATCGATGAATTGTACGATAAAGCCTGTCTACTTCGGCGATTTAACAACTTTCTACTTGTCCTTAAATTATAGTTTACAATCATAGAAGTGTTAGGCGATTTGCTTCCATTGACGGCAATCCTTGATCTGTTCAAAAAAAAAAAAAAAGAACACAGCACACACTAGAAAGAGACCTCGGCATCGCGTGCGTGGTGTGAAAGAGACCACGGCATCTTGTGTGTACGTGTGCGTGTATGTGTATGTGTATGTGTGTGTGCATGTGTGTGTGTGTGTGTGTGTGTGTGTGTGTGTGTTGTGTGTGTGTGTGCGCGTGTGTGTGTGTGTGTGCATGTGTGTGTGTGTGTGTGTGTGTGTTGTGTGTGTTTTTTCATTCTTCTTCTCTTTTTGAAGCAATGCACCAACAAGCCCCCTAAACAATTTACGTTGCTGGGCTAGTTGGTTCATAATGTCCAACATTGGATAGCGCGAAATCGAACAGGACTACGAAAGAACATAGAAGTGCCTGTCCTGTGCCTCTGTATTCCTTCGTAGTCTTTCAACATCGCGCTTCCAATTTTGAAGCACCTTTCGCGCTCTTCTATGGCTCTTACCACAAAGGGGATTGGCCAACCGGCGGTAAACATTACATGAAATTTAAAATTTAGCAAAAGTAATTGAATTAATCCTAAAGCGAGGTATTGAAAATAAAATAGTCTTTGGGTTATGTGCCAATAGAATGAGAAAAGAACCTTAATATCGAAAATAATCAATTAGAGAAAAGAATTATAAAATACCAAATTGCAATAGGAAATAACTTAATAAGGAACTCTTCTTGTGTCTCGAAGAAATTCGCAGACAGCTATGCAAACGTCCTGTTGCTGTGGCCCAGAGAAGACGCCCCAAGGGAAAGAATATTTGCAGAATCCAGAGGAATGTTCAAATTTCTGAATAAATATTCGAAATGTTTTTTCCTGTGACTAGAGAAACGACGGCAATGTATTAAAAAGTGATCAATGTTTTCAGGCTCTTGACATAAAAAGCAAAGAGGGGACGGAACCAGACCAGCCCTGTGTAAATAAAAATTTAGAGGAGGAATACGGCATCGAAGTTTAGTAAGGGACACCTCCAATTTACGAGAGGGACACCATTTATTGTTCCAAGGAAAAGAAAGGTGACCATATTCTTGCTGTGGTAATCTTGCTTTCATGGAATCCTGATGTAATAAACGTGTGCTCATGCGCTTACGCTCATTTCTTTTTCTTTCCCTTCAAAAATGGGTTGTTGTGAGCCAAGCCAGGTTGCTTACATTATGTTCTGGCACCCTTACGAATAGCCACACTTCGCAAAAGACTTGTTAGTGTAAGATATGCGCGCTCCCTCTAGTGTGGCGCAGATAACTTCCCATGAAGAGATCGTCCACGTATTGTGCTCCCTGCTCCTACTAAAGAATACATATTTTCTCAAATTGCTAAGTCTACCTACTTTCTGCTTCTGAAACGAAAAAGAAGCCGTCCTTTGTCAAAATTGGCAGCGTCGAGCAGCCTTTATTTAGATAAGAGAATTTCAGGTGAACCAAACAAGTGACACTCATGGGGGCTTCCGAAATATAACAAGACGCACTTCCCTGACACATGAACCATGACGAATGATTTTCTCTAATCTTTAGCGTGCTCGGGAGTGCTGGGACAGCAGTGTAGCGAGAATAGCTTAAGAAAGGGTCGATGCATGACGCAAAAACCAGCCGTAGGACGCTGCGCTTCGATGCCCCAAGAACCATTGTTGGGATTCGAGCCGTGAGTCAGCTTCAGCAACGTCGAGTAGTACATCAGCTGGCATATCGATTTCGAAGCGTACGTGCCTATTCCCGACTGCATGCACTGGCAGTTTTGTGACTACATTTCTAGTGTTTTCTTTTTATTCCGCCAGGTTATTCACTCTAGTCCCTTTTAGCTCGTCTTCGAAATGCTTTGTTATTCCGGCTGCTTGCTCTCTGAAGTTACTTCAACCTTACACACATACCTTCAGGCTTGGTTCCTAGTCAGATGGCGGCACGGCTTAGTAGTACCTTTCGTTCTCTCTTTTTTTTAAACTTTCTTTTTAGAGGTTTACATTGGCGATCGGAAAGAGGAGGCCGTGTGGCGTGGGCTCTGATGTGCACTGATGTGTTGATAGGATAGGGAGCTGGGTAGTCATGTTTGGCTTTCATTCATATTATGGCGCTTGCGAAAATACGCGAACTTATCGGGGCCTTGGAAATTATTTGTCATCTCAGATATAGTGTAATACATAAGAAACCACAATCACGGAAGAAGGCGTAAGCATTTTAATTTTTTTATTTATGTTTATAACTTTCTCTGGAGCTAACACTTGTCGGCTTCAGTGATTACCTACTTGCTTCCTGAATGTAATAATTCAAGTAATTTCAAAACGCGTAGAGTCTAACATCAGCACTCACTGAAGGCCTAGGGAGCTCTTTCCAAATATAAAAGTTTGTATTACTATCATAAAAAAAGTTTTGTACAGCAACTTCGCAGCTGTATGCCATATTCGCAAATTTTTTGTAAGTCGTCGCCCAGCGGTCTGATCATTCGCAGTAACCGCCATGGCATGGTAAGCCATTCAACTCATCCGTGAACTAACGCTGTATATTGAACTCATTTTCGTCGGCAATAGTGGAAAATCTGTCCAATCATGATCATGCCATTTGGGTGTCCCTGTGTTAAGGACGAAAGGCTCGTTTCTTTGTTGGATATATTCTAATGAAGCTAATAGACAATGAACCTGAGGAAGGCTAAGGGACATTATTTGTAATTTTTAACTGTAGGGTAGTAATAATTACACACATGGAAATGAATTAACGCGGATGAAAAACTAACTTGCCGTCAGTGGTGAGCAAACCTACAACCTTCGTATTCGAAGGTTGGTGGGTTCGGTCCCGAAATAATGTCGCCTATGACTTCCTTTGGCTTCATTGCCTGTTGGCTTTATTAGGTTGCGTTTATATTGGGAACTCTCACACGGACAAAATGCGGAAGCCTTAAGGCAACTTTTTGAAAACACCAATTCCTACGGTGACAGCACGCTCAAAAGTGTCCACAGATTGCCTTCCCGGGTTTCTGTCTTGACTTACATATATATATCTCCCTCATCACCACCCGCACCATATCGTGTTATTTCGTTGCCTGTTGCCTTCGCAGCAGCAATTTCTAAGCATGCCACTCTCTGTGTTCGTGTCTCAGTGTCCCTGGGAGCGTCATTTTTCTGTCGGCAACGCGTAGAAACGAAGAATAACTGCGCCGGAGTCGGGTTTCATCGGCCTCTGCGGAAACACCGCAGTCATCAGCGCAGCGCGCGCAGCAAATGCTATATGACGACGACGACAAGAGCGACATCTTACACGACGCCGGGGAAAAGGAACTTGGACGGCAAAGAAGAACGACTGCCTCGCTGTCTGTGCTAGCGATGTTGCGGGCGCTCTTTCGCACATCCCTCCTCTATTTTATGAGTTTCAAAAAAAAAAAAGTGAAACATAGAACCCGGGGCCCGTGTCGGAGAAAAGTTCGGGTGATATGTGACAGAGGCGAGAACATTATAAACATGGTCCCGCACTTTGTCTCGTCGGTCTCGTGTTTTTTGGAATGGACGCTCGGTGTTGAGACAAACGAAACTAAAAACGTTTTTGCTGTACTCATTGTTCCCTGGGATATCATCGTCAACAGCAGCTACTACAGCGCTTTCTTTCCTTAGAGGGAGATGGACGCTCCTAGCGCCCATTTCTGTGTTCGGTTTTTCTTTTGTTTGGCTTACTATGCTTTATTATGTTCGTTTTTACAAAGAAGCTGACTTAGCCTACCTTGTGCCATCGTCGTCGTCAACGTCGTAGTAGTAGTAGTAGTAGTAGTAGTAGTAGTAGTAGTAGTAGTAGTAGTAGTAGTAGTAGTAGTAGTAGTAAAATTGTAATCGTGGGCTCATCGTAAAGTGAAGGTGAAGCGATGATCCAAAAATTCGTATAAAAGTAATTGCGATCATGTAAATATCGCACGTCACGTGAAATAAATGTTATGAAAATAATAATATGTTTATTTAAGAACAACATGACAGGCCACTGTGGGTTACAAGTAGGCAAAAAACAATGGGATTGTGATAAGCAGAAGATAATGTCAAGAAATTCAGTACAGGGTGCTTTTGTGAGAGCGCTGAAAGTACCTTTGTGAATGCGGCAATGAAAAAGAAATAACATGTTTTGGAATGTTACATTTACCCCTTATTCCTTTTCACTTATGAAATGCAGAATATATTGTTCATTTATTTCATGCCGGCACTCTAGAATTAACCACTGAAGAATTAGCATCATATTCAGGTTGGAATAAAGGATATGAAAATCGCATACCGTGGTGTTTACCGGCTCCTTAGTTTGTACGATCATTGAGCGGGCTCTGTTGTTGTTGATTGATATGATGACGATGAAAACTGTAGTTGCCATTAAGGATACGGCATTCTTTTTTTTTGGGTCAGCGTTTCGGTGGAGCAGATCCAACACTCGTGGACTCATGTGAAAAAGTGGGGCTGGTCGTACCACACCACTATCACACCACTCTCATCAAAGAGAGAGAGAGAGAGTTAGCGAAAGGCAGGGAGGTTGACGCGAAGTTTCGTGCTACCCTGCACTGGGGAAAGGTTAAGGGGGATAGAAAGGTAAGGAAGGAAAAAAGACTAACAAACAAAAATAAAGAAAAAACGCGCACACACACACTCAAGCACGGGAGCATAGTCGTTTAGCGAGGTCGGTTGAGCGGAGAAACTTCAGCACCGCCTTCCGCTTTCTGGTTGGAGCTAGAACGCCATTCCAAAATGATTGTTCAGAAAGCGGCTGGTCATGGAGGCGTGCTAAGGCAAATAGCAAAGGCTGCATCAGTGGTAAAGGGTAAGCGAACGGAGTTCCATAACCTGCGCTAAAGTGCTAACTGTGCCAATAGACGACGATAACTACATCTGTTTTCTGTTAGAATAGTATGGACGGCATTCCTGCGTTTGTGCTTTAATTTGTTATTACGATTGGAGCTCAGCATATGGTCCTGCCTGTTATAGAGGGTGATGCCACATCAACACCACATCTTGCAAGATAACGGGTTGGTTAGTAGTGTTTAACATCACAAGTCGACTCAGGCTATGAGCGACGCCGTAGCGAAGCACTTCGTATATTTTTAACACCTGGGGCTCTTTAACGCGCACTGAAATTGCACATTACACGGGCCTCAAGAATTCCACTTCCATCGAAAATGTGACAGCCGCGGCCCGGATCGACCACAAGATCACCGGGTCGAGCGGGATGCGGAGCTGGGATTGGGATGGTTTGTAGAACGAGTAAGGCTGGCGCGGCCACTGACACTTCTTAGCACACAATGCTAAAATGAGAGATACACGGCTCGCGGGGTAAGCAGTGGCAGCGCAAGAAAGCCTTGCATAGCTGCTGCTGCGCGTCTGGGAGCGGGGGAGGGTGGGATGAGGGGACGCTGCAGGGCGGCAGGGGGGTGGGGGGTTGCGCAGTGGCCGTGTTATGCAGCGCCCACAGCCGTCGAACGATATACGGCTACCACGTGACGCGGAGAGGCCGCTCTGATGCATCGACGAGGAGACCATCGATCAACGCGCACGTCGTCGTATGCCGTGCTCTGCATTGCGCATGCACCATCCGCTCTCGCCCTGCTGCTCGCGCCCGGGGTGCCCGCCTGACCGAGGCGACATTTGCCTTTGCGAACCATTACATGTGGGCGTAGCGGCCATCGCACTTCAGCGGTCTCAGGGACGAGGAACAAACGGCAAGAGAAGACTTTGGGCACGAACGCGTTATAGCAGCAGCCGAGACTCCGGCAGTGATGGAGGCATAGGAGAAACGATCGGGGTTCGGAGACTGATTCGTGCAGCTTATACGCGATGGATAAGTGCTATAGGGGATATCCCGCATCACCATTCTTTCGATTCCACTGTGTAGCCAGCCTCGCATGAATCACATTTAGAAGTAAGCGAAAAGCTCGTGTCACAGTGGTACAGTGGCATGTCCGGGTGTTCGCGCGGCAGCGTGACAGACGCATGTATTAGACCTCGATGAAGACAACTTTGCAATTTATATTTATTAGCCGTAAGTAGTGACAAAGACCGTAGAGATTAGAGAAAAAGAACATGAAAGAGCAGTCAGATATGCCCGGCATAACTCACGGAAATAGCATTCTGACAGGACGATCGGATATCTCCGCCAAAAATATTGATGTGCCGTAATGACGAATCAGCTTTAATTCAATGGTAATCCAGCTCGTGTCTCCACGGCAATATGAACTCGAGACACGTTTGACCATTTCGCCGAGCGGCCTTTCAACATACACCTTTTTTGCAGCGTTGCGTTCTCCTCGCAGAAACTGAAAGCGATAACGCTTGCGGTATATTAGGTTCTCATAAGGGTCAATAATGTAGAGCGAGAATATACGAGCACTTCTTTCATGGAGAAATAAGGAAGTATCCGCCGTGTCACTCGACTGCTGGTGATGTAAATGGGTTCAGTGATAACAGCATGAACTGTCTGAACAGTATGTACTGCGCATGGTCCTGTTGTTAGAATCATCGCCGGCAAGCGAACAGATAAGCGACCCACCGCGCCTACATGAACTCGTGTATTTTGTGTCATAAAGCAAGCTTGGAAAAGCTGCTGCTGCGTCCACATTGGTCATTACAAGTTCGTCGAAGGAATCGCCAAGGAATTTTGACACTTGCGACGTCTTTGTGCTGACCCATGAAATACGTTGAGAGCTGCTGTTCATTAACTCTTACACTTATTGATGGTAAATTGTTTTTACGAAGCTAAAGCAGAATGTTGCGTTTTTGCCAATCTCGTCAGACCGTATCGAAGAACAGTTAGACCAATAATCACATACTACACTTCGTTGTCTGTCAGTGAACTTCAACAAGAAAAATATAATACGTATTGTTTTACACGGGTGGCCGTCCCCGTTAGTTTGCATGAACCAGTAAAGTTACAGCACAATGCCACTGTTTCCTGTGCTTCCCTTGCGACTGAAGGCACTCCCAGAAAATAAGAGCAAAAAAAAAGAGCGAAATTAGTAGGCATGTAATATCGCCTCTCTTCACCCTCCTTTTATTTTGAGGTGTGATATTAAACTCTACTGACAGGCTTTCATTTGAGGTGCGGATTGGGCGTCTCTGACAGCCGTGGGAAAGCTGAAGACTGTGTCGGCAGCACAGCACGTTCGCAAGAGCTCACGTCACTGTGGGAACAAGACCTTCTTGCAGGCTACTTTGTTCTGGTGGCGTACTGCGCAAGCCGGAAGGAGGGAACGAGCTGTGCGTTCCCTGCGCTCTTTCCTGTTTGTCTGTCTTCTTTCCTCCGTCGTGCTTGCGCACTACGCCACCAGGTAACTGTGACGCTCTTAGACATCCACAAGATGTCGTCTTTGGACGACACATATTTCCTACTTCTATAGGCACCGTGCCGAGATTTTGTAAGACGCATCTCCGCAGACTTCCGGGTTCCATTTAATTATGTGCCAAGGACTTCCCTGGCTTCAAATATCAAACAGCCACACGGAGTCCTTTCGTCGAGGAGAGAGGAAATGAATTTCCTTTCCGGTACAAAGGAAATTTTTGCTTCCCGGCAACATGAGCTTGTCGCAGGCTTTCGACTCGTCATTCAATGGGGAGTTACCTCAACCTTACTTTATTTTCAGTTATTCTTGATTAAGGTTTGGCTGGAAAGCCTCTCCATATGAGCTCCTTCTTAAATTGCCAGTATGGAATGACGGCGCAGATGAAAAGCGAGATAAAAATGATGAATTGGTTCTTTTCAAGCTCGGTAAGGAGCAACATGCTAGACTGAGACCGTAACGTGAAAGAAACTTGTTGTCGCTGTCCGCGTCAGTGGAAATGTAACGTGATACCGGTGATACTGAACTAGCCCGAGCTCTCTAAACGAACACGAAAACTATAACCTAACGTAGATTAGAGAGCATACAAACCGATAAGCCGAACTTCCACTTAAAAGCCTGAGCGTACTTGTTTGCGCTAAAGGTATCAGTACGCTAACCCAAGCGCCAGGCTGACTTCATCATTTCTTTTCCATCAAGCGTTGTGAAGTATTCGTTAGAGCAGAAAGCAGAGCGTTTTCTTTTTCTTTGAGAAACCTAACAGCGTCAGTTCGAATGATTCATGCAAGTGAAGAAGTTTCTATGACAATCAAAACAATAGTGATGGTATCCAACACAACCTGGTTCCAGTAACGGGTTGCAGGTGTATATAAGCGATCGATGTTACGTTCTTTCTTACGCTACGTGCTTGCTGCTTAACCTCTTAAATGAAGAAAGAGTAAAAACCGGCCTCTAAGCCTCCCTGCATGAAGCCCACAGTCGTCAATATGACAACATATGGAGGAATTATTTTTTTCAGTCTTTGCTTCGGGCTCACGTTGTTAGTAGTGCAAGGTAGGCTATCTCTCTCTCTCTTTCTCTTAGCTTCACCTATGTAGTGCTGCTTTTATCTGAGCAACCGGTCAGCCTTGCTTGTTATTCATCAGGTTTGCCTGACTTCGTCTACTGAGCCCTGCCCACCGTCAGTGACAGGGACACGCCCAGAAAATCCGCCTTCGCTGGTAAATAGGACGGCACTTCTGCGAGCCACAACAAGCCTGGCTCCATCATTCCCATTCTCATTTATTATCAATAAAATTTATTCTTCCTCATCCTTCCAATGAACTTAATCAATTAATTTTCATTAGTTATCCTGACAGTTCATTGGTCCTTATCTTAAGTAAAATTATGCTCCGATATCTTAATCAATCGATACAGCTCTTAAGTTGAACCAGAATCACGGATTTCTTTTTTTAAAAGGACATTTTATGAATACTCGGAAAACCGTAAGTGCTCGACTGGAAGCACTTCGAGGATAAACAAGGTTGTCGCTCTGTGCTCTTGCCACTAAAAACGCAAAAAAATCAAGAAAAAAACAACTCTAGCAATTCGTTTTCCTTTGCTTCTCCACAGTAGCCTGTAGCTGGCGCCTAAGAAGAAAAGTGGCGACCCTTGTCAGCTTCATTTGTTGGCGGCACTGCTACAACGATGGCAAAAATGGCAAAGAAAAGCAGCGGGGAAGCGCGGAATGACCGCGCATGTATCGGATGTGTCGCCGTTGTCGTCGAGGAAGTGTGGGAAGGAACTTGCGGCATACGCAAGAGCGGAAGCAGAGCGCGTCGCCATCGGAACGCCATTCGCACGCGCAACTTCGTTGGCGTCCCCTACGCGCTGTCCAAATGAGCGTGCCAAGGAGAAGAAGAAGCCGGATGGGAGAATCGGAAGCAACAAAGGAAGGCAGAAGAGAGAAAGCGAGGGAGCTGGTTGAATTGTTGGCCTCCGCGGGGCGACGCTCCTGCATTTGGCACTGCGTTCATGGCGTGTACTGAAGTAAGCTAGGGACGCTCTACGCGACATCTGGCGAGCATCGCAAGCTGCCGGCATGCGCTGAGGCGCTGGCTGACTGGGTGCGAGGACTGGGTCTGGAGGGGATGGGATGGAAGTTGGAACAAGATTGTGGAGTGAGGAGGGCGGTCGGTGCCGATGGGGTGTCGGGAATATGGAGAAAGGAAGAACTGGCGATGCAAGAAGAGCCGGCTGATTGTTATGAGGGCCGCAGAAAATGGTGCCATCCAGACCCTCCGGAGTTTCTATTTCCGGCAGCAGCTCCTGGCGAGAGAAAGGAGGTGAAAACGAGATACAAAGTACCAACGGGAGGGAATTGGGGATCAAGCAGTACCGTCAGCAACCAGGAGAGAGCGAGAGAAAAAAGAAACGAGTCTGGAAGGGTAATGCAGGAGTTCGGATCTAATAAGCATATGGGAGTTACGATAAGGACGGAGATGGATGTTAGAAGCGGAGGGCGCGAGAATGGCAGATAAGAAAAACGTTCAGTGCGCAAATGAGACCCAGCTATACTTACCTATATATAATTTAGCCTGGAAACTTTCATCTTATGAAGAGTAATAGCTGAACAAATTACACGCTTGTGTACACTCATGCTCGCCAAGGTTCCTTCGTAGTGAGATTTGTGCAGTGCATCAAATACATGCGTAACACTTTCTCATTCAACGAGCAATTTTTCACGCTGATAAGGTCAATGAAGTTTCAGTATGCCGAAGATGGCAGCGCAGTTTTGTCATCGTGGCGCTGCGAAGGTTCTGTAAAAGGTCACATCATACAGAGGATGTTTTAGTGATCATTGCACATCTGTGATTAGGGTAATCGTGAGAATGTGTATTGTTCTGCCTATAGCAGCCAGGAGCTCACAACATACACATTTTTTTTTATTGATATGATATATAAGGGGATGTTGGCGCACAATTATGGCGCCGGCTACTCCTTAGCCCTTGAGTGAAATTTGAACATTCTTTTTTTTTGTCGTTAAGAGGGACATGCACCATCGAAAGGACTGAAACACAACGAGTGAGTCAAAGTTTAGGGAAATAACAGCGTAAGGAGAAAAAAAAACAAGAATATATTCGCCCATCAAGCTGAGTACGCAAAGACGACCATCTCAACATATTAACAGACATAAAAAAGAAGCCCTATGGCAGGCCTGTAGCCAGAGGGAGGGGGGGTCTAACAAATTAATAACAAAAATAGGTGTTTTTCTCAAATAGTCAAGGTTTTCAGCAAGTGCCCCCTCCCCCCCTTCCGAAAAAAATTCCTGGCTACGGGCCTGCCCTATGATTATGCGAAAAGGGACAGCAAAATACAGTGATGTACTGGAAAGGAACCATAACAGAAATGAAATACGCAGCAAATAGCTAGCGCGAGATGTCAAAGATAATAACAATCGTTTGACAGCGTCCAAAGGGTAGAGAGAATGTGAGAGAAGGTTGGGTTGGACATCGGTCGATATCGCTACTCGCCACATAGGCGTTAACGGACGACACTTCAAGATGGCTGTTCCATACTGCGCACGATCGAACGCCTGGTTCCGCAAAGTGTTTTTGTTCTCTTTTTTTCCCCCTCTGTCTCACGATCTGCTCCGCGTTTGTAGTCTCGGTGTCTCGATGTTGTACAGCGTCCTTTCCGTCCCAGTGTGCAGCAATGCTGCACTCCCCACTTCCTTGGGACGAGTCTGTCCAATCAGTGGCGCTGACCAGGCGCATCGCGGACGACAGCTGTCCCGCTCTCGGCAAACAAAAGCATGACACTCACTGCTGTCTCTGTGAGATATGCGCCTACTTGTGTGGTAGTGCGAAGCTTGTCCCGACAAGTTCCCATTTTATTTCGCTTACGCGTATGCAGTGACTCGTGATTTAAAAAAAAAATAGGATGTGAAATGCGGAAAGAAGCAGTGAGCAAAACAATCAAAAAGCGAGACCTGCAATGACAAGTCTTGGAATTATAATCATCCTAAGAACGACGAGGCTACTATAAAGCTGGAACACGATCGTAACCGTAAAAAGGTCGACATATATAAGAAATTGCGGTTAAAATAAATTAGATAATACGCATTATAATCTACTTATGATACGGAGATGTCGTCATCACAGAAAATGAGAAAACTCTGATCCACAGTGCAGGCGTCGACTACTCTTTGGAATATGGGTATAGACGTTTTTTTTTTTCAGCTACAGCAATGTGATATGGACAGGGGGATGCTCTCCAGAAAAGCCGCAAACTATATCAAGCAACACATCAGAAACTAAAACTAAGAACGGATGAGAGAAAAAGAGTGGAAGAAAGAGAGGCAGGCAGGTCCCACATTTAAAACTAACCATCCGCCAAACATAGTTTCATACTGCGTTGTTCATGTCTGTTCGCATAGCATAAACACAGCAAGAAACAGTTCAGCTTTGGCCACGTGGCTATCTGCATCTGAACGTTCACCTTCAATGTCGTGAATACTTCTTGATCTGACAAAGAAAGGAAGAAAGAATGAAAAAAAGGAAGGAAAGAAAGAAAGAAATGTATTTCTGCGCGGCCGGTTCGCTTTTCGATTCATCTTCACTGAACACTTTTTTGGTGTTTTATTTTAATGTTTGCTGCAGGTCACACATGTTCCATTGCTTTTCGATGCGCACGCCAGATACGAGTGTTGCACCCGCGCCAGTGCGAATGCGGAAGCCGCCGAGGGCGCAGAAATGCTAGAGGAAAGAAACAGGGATTTAAGCAAAAAAGCAATAAAGATAAAAACCAAGGACCCGGTGATCAGAAAACCAAAGGTGAAGAAAGAAGACGCGAAGAGAGGCTGTCCGCTGGTGCTGACAGCGCGTTTCAGAGAGATAAAAGGGGAACCTCTCTGTGGGCGACCGAGCTCAAAACTCAGGCTGTATGAAAGGACCAGTGGAGGGTAAGGAAGAAGGGGAAGGGTGAGGAGTTGATGGAAACAGCGCAAAAGGAAGGGCAAAAATGAGAGAAAATGAGTAAGAGGCGTTGCTTGTGGTTTTGTGCGACACGGGAAAAAAAAAAAGCATCGCGGTCTCGGTCGTTGTCACCACGGATTCTTGTGAAGATCCCGGCAAAGACTGCTCCGACATAAGCTTCGTATTTACTTTAGTGGTATTGAATGTGGAATCTTTTGACGAGCTTGTTCCGGGACGCGGTTCTCGTTTGCGAACGGATCGAAATTCTGTGCTTCAAACCTTGAAGAGTTACCGTCACTTCCTTTCCTTTACGCCCCGCCCACCTTGTCAATAGCGCGGGAGAAATCACCGTGAAAAAGCTTCAGTGGCACAGAAAGAGCGTAGGTTGTTTATGATTAAGGCAGTGAACTTCAGTGAGATGATCTCTTTAGCATCGTTAGGTCGGCTTTGCCATCTTTGCGTTTAACGTGTTGCTCGTTTAAGTGGAATATTTTTCAGGTCTCTTTCTTCAATGCTTGCAACATCCCTGGTCTGCAGCTGGCATGTCGTCAAGTCTTCTGAAACGCGCAGAAATAGTGCGTTTATATACGTACATTATTGTAAAAAAAATTGTGGAAGTGACGCAATATCCTGGTGTTGAAGTCTTCATCTAGGGCGTCTCACTGCTATTGAAAACAAAGGTTCCAAACTAAGTTTACGCTCTCCTGCTCGTGAAACTGGCACAAAAATTTAATCACAAGATACACAGGTATTTCTTTGAAATATTCCGGTGCTTATTCTTCAGAAGCATGCAGGTTGCTGCCACAATGACTACATACACTGACCTTGACTTCTGCTCTGTCATGTGCTTCAACATGCATCTGTTCAACCAAAGCCTCCGAGATTGGCTGCGTCGGCACCAGCCGCGCGCCAAATCGCGGAGGCCAAGCACTTGGAAGGGCAACAGAATGTGCTGGATTAATTTAACTCATATGTACTTGATCATGTCGTCAAACGTTAGCAAGAATCTTTGGGCCTTCGTTATTTGATCGGGCGGACAATTTGAAGAACATGCAGTATGAAAGCTAATGTTGTCTTATGCGAAGCGCTGTCTCGTGTCCGTAAGACCAGGAGGCTCATAGAAATTGCATCGCATAAAACTCGCAATTCGAAGCAATATTTGTCGACTCCCAAAATTTCAGTAGCGATTTCAGTACAGGCTACCATCTGTTCCATCGAAAAAAAAGGACCTTACTAATTATTAAGGTCCTACGCTTAAGCGTAGACAAATACATGCTTATTTATGACTGGACATTGCATTTTCATATTTTGTCTTATGTGGTGATGCGGATTATGCGGAACATTTCATTTGGTTAATGATCGTGTAAAAAAACTTCCAAACGAACAGGAACGCCGGCGCAAAGAAAATGAGAAAAAACAACGAGGGACAAGCTCACACGTTTTCTGAATAATTCATTCTGTTTAAAGTTACACGCTTCTATTGATGATCATTATTTTAAGCATAAAATTGCTCGCGCTTCTATCAACTGGTGTTTAACCAACAAAATTAAATACGGTGTCTAACGGGCCAGTACTACTGTTGTATCATTGTGTAGTTTTTCTTTCCTTTTCTGGTTAGCATGTCTCCTGCATTCGGACGCACATATAGAGCCTTCCTTTTGTTGTGTCATTTAACAAAAAACAAAACAAAACAAGTGATATCATCGCACGAGAAACGCACAATATTTCTTAATTTTAAAACCGACTGTTGACATACGTGCAAGCATAAAGAGCATTACTCTTTGCGGGTCTTGGTATACGCACGTTCTGCATAACAAAGTGATTTATGGTGTCTATAAAACAGTGCCCAACTTTCCCGCATTCGTTCTTACACTCCTTGCGACGACGCAATAACTGTCTTCGTGCTGGTGTAATGCGCACGGGAATAAAAATTATCCTACCACACCCATTCGTTCGTTCCCATTCTCCTAGCAACAACTCCGTTGCACTACACGAGTGGCCGTCGTTTGTCATTTCAGTTGACAAAGCCGAGCCGAGACAAAGCCAATTTTGGCCCAGGCGCCCAGCCAACTCCATAGATACGAAACGTTTGGAGCGCGTCGCACAAGTGGTGTTTGTGGATCAAATTGACTTTTCATTCCGGCCCTAGCCGAGTCTTTTCAGACAGAATCGATATGAAGCAAGCGAAATGAAGTACAGGAGTTCTGGCGGAATCGATACACGTGGCCTTCCAACGAGAAGTTAACAGGAGAGGGGGCGGCAGGAGCAGTGGGTTAGTGAGTGCGAGTGAAGATGTTTTTGTCGCAGGAAACAATACGAGGCCACTGTCTCATGTCAACACTAAAGAACAAGGAGTCCGCAAGGACTCGCCTGTCAGCTTCTTGAAGGCGTTTAGTTTTCCCAGCATGGCAGCATCACTTTCGGAAAGCCATGAAATTTAATACGGTGGGTTCAAAAACACTCACAAGAGTGGGCACAGAGTGAGTGTAGGTTCCACTTGTCTCGCGGGCATTATTTTTTTTTCTTCGGGTAAAAGACTGGCCGAATTTGAAGTACGAGACCCGGAGGCACTAAGCGGTGTAGCAATCGATACACCCGCTCTAACCAATAATGTTGCGCACCACGCCCGAGCAACGGAACTACGCTGGAGGACAACTGTGATCCGCGTTGATCAGTCGAGACGTGAGGGGTTGCAGCTAGCGGTCGCGATCGGCATTAACTTTCTGCAGAAATGCTCGACCTGGATGAAACTAATGACATTCTGGACGAGTGGGCTAAGTGACCGCAGAGCGGGGCTTTTCGGATCACCGATAGGGCAGTGCGCTTTACTTATGTGCTTGATGAATTTTCATTGTACTGACGATGCTCTGGCATATATATATATATCTATATATATATATATATATATATATATATGTGTGTGTGTGTGTGTGGTGTGTGTGTGGCGTGTGTGTGTGTGGGGTGTGTGTGTGGTGTGTGTGTGTGGTGTGTGTGTGTGGTATAGTATGTGTTGCTTATCCAATGCGTTGTTTCTCCACTTGTGACGGCTTGTTATTCGACACATTGTCATTCCCCTTAACACTCTTAAAGAATAGTTCATTCCAACGACATAGGCAAGCTCGCCTTTCGCTATTCCACCACACCACTTGCACAGAAGATATTTAGAGAGACCCCTTTCCCTCGCCTCATAAGCAATAAAATTAAATACTAATGTAGTGCTTCTCTCTGAATGGCACAACTGGCTGTAATGACACTTTGTATTCTTGAACAGAACATAGTCTCCAATGTGCGTGTCCTAAATGCCGTGCTTCTTCAAGTATATGCTCGTAGTGAGAGTAAAACACTGTTCGGAAGAATTGCCACGGTCTGACGCAGTATACTTTGTTATTGCTCAGTTTGTTCCCCTACAAAAAATATACAGCCTTCAAAGGGCCTTCTTTGCGGTCAAATGTGAATCATAAAAAGCGTTTATTATATTGTTATTTTCAAGCTCACAAACCGACGGTGGCATCGCGTGAAGTGTGAAGCAGCATCAACGTTTTTAATACGTTGTGTGATTCAAATATTCCAGGCATCTTCTATTTTCTCTCTGCAGCCGAAGCGCAGACGGTGACGGCGCTGGAAGGCAGCCAGGTGCAACTGAGCTGTGACATAAGTGCTCCGGGCATTGGTGACTTTCCGGTGCGCATCCGCTGGTTCAAGGACTCCGGCCCTAACCCCGTGTACAGCGTAGACGTCAATCCGAGGACGGGGAGCCTGTCGCAGATCCGCCAGAGTGCGCAGCGCAGTAGCTTGCAGGGTCGTGCATACTTTTCGGTCATCCAGACTCCCGCTGTGCTCAGCGTCGACCGGCTTCGGCACGCCGACAATGGGTCCTATGTGTGCGCCGTGGACTTCAAAAAAGACTGGACACGAAAACTCATGACGCACCTCATCGTTATCGGTAAGTGTATGCGTTATTAACTAATATCGCTGCTTGATGTAGAATACACCTACATCAAGCAGTAAAGTTTCGACAGACACTGGGACATGATAAACAAAAGTATAAAAAAAAACTTATGTGACGCGCAGCGTTGTAGTGGTGACCATTGGTTCGCGCTGCTCATCTGGAAGTCGTTGTTTTGATCCGACAGCATTTCAGCGATGCTGACATGTAAAGATGTCTACTTAGACTGACGGCACGTTAAAAGACCTCACTTGATCAAAACAAAAAAAAAGAAAGAGAGAGAGATAAAAAATATGGCTGATCCCTCCGTCATAGGAATCGGTATAACACGAAAGTGAAACGTGTCTTCACAGAAGTAGTGCTTATTGTGTAATGAATACGTATATGAGAGATTGTACAATGTCTATTCGTGTTTGGCAGCTATAGCACCGTTTGACGTGGATGCACCCATGTTGACAGCATGTCTCTATCGCGACGACAAACGCCCATGATCATGATCAAACCGTTGTGGTAGCTGACGGTGTGAAGATAAATTTGGACACAGCGAATCGTGAATCCCGCGTAAGGATGATATCAACAAGCTCATAATCAACACTGGTACCCGGTATGCACTTCTTCAAAGCGTCGTCAATTAAGGAGAGAAACGGCACGGTGTGCGCTTTCTAGTAATGTGTAGCCGACGCCTGTGCTCATGCATACATAACACACACTGCGCTTCAGCAACACGGGAGGTAGAGGTTCGTAGCCTGAGCCGCAAACGCGTGCGTTCCGCTGGCCTCTGTCTCGCAGGCGCGGCTCTCGCTCCACCAAGGCACGACATTCGTCCGTCGAAATCGCGTCCTTTCTGCAACGCATATTGCAGCAGTTTTGTTAGTCGGTGCTCTCGCAATTGAAGCAGTCGGCTGCGGAGAAATCCCGTTGGTGCACGTGGAAACTGGAAACTACACTGTCATAGGTTTCTCTATGTTGCTATTGTTCTATTTATTGTGTCTTGCTTCAAAGAGACACCACTGGACTGTGTATAAGACGTGATGAAATTATTACAGCTGATGTTTAGAGTGTAGGTTCCCTAAGGCGCAACGAACGTCAATAATACGGGTGTGCTTACATCCAGGCCATACGAGATACATCCGCCACTTTCAGTAATATTCTAATTGGCAGCACTTCATTTCTCAGCAGCGTTAAATCAACAAGATCATTGTCGATGGCCTGACAAAATTAGAAAAGTATTACTGTAAAGCGTGCTTTTCTGTAAAGTAGGTCAGTCGTGCAACAGAGCCATATTGAGCAAAAGTAGAAATTTGGAGTGAGTGAGTGAGTGAGTGAGTGAGTGAGTGAGTGAGTGAGTGAGTGAGTGAGTGAGTGAGTGAGTGAGTGAGTGAGTGAGTGAGTGAGTGAGTGAGTGAGTGAGTGAGTGAGTGAGTGAGTGAGTGAGTGAGTGAGTGAGTGATGTGAGTGAGTGAGTGATGAGTGAGTGAGTGAGTGAGTGAGTGAGTGAGTGAGTGAGTGAGTGAGTGAGTGAGTGAGATGAGTGAGTGAGTAGTGAGTGAGTGAGGTGAGTGAGTGAGTGAGTGAGGAGTGAGTGAGTGAGTGATGAGTGAGTGAGTGAGTGAGTGAGTGAGTGAGTGAGTGAGTGAGTGAGTGAGTGAGTGAGTGAGTGAGTGAGTGAGTGAGTGATGAGTGAGTGGAAGTGAGTGGAGTGAGGGAGTGAGTGAGTGAGTGAGTGAGTGAGTGAGTGGAGTGAGGGAGTGAGTGAGTGAGGGAGTGAGTGAGTGAGTGAGTGAGTGGAGTGAGTGAGTGAGTGAGGGAGTGAGTGAGTGAGAGTGAGAGTGAGTGAGTGAGTGAGTGAGTGAGTGAGTGAGTGAGTGAGTGAGTGCCATTCGTGATTCTTCTATAGAACGAACTCTTCAGCCCCATTATTGTCAGTGTATGCGAAAGCGCCATCTATTGATTCATTTTTACCTCTTTCATTGACCCTTCAGGCTCAGGGCATATTGCGAGGTTACATTGTGCAAAAGCGCTCCAAGTTGTTTTGGCGTAGGACAAAAATCTTCTATCAAAATGTCCAATGAGGTTCAATATTGGTTATTTAGTACCGCGAACATGATTAAGGTATGGCCTAAAAGGCAGGGGGATAGAAAATAGAAAGGAAAAGAAAACTATAAAATAATGTAAATCTCACAGCGAGGCGTCAAGAGGCTTTCCCTATGCGATAGCAGTTCAGAAAGGTGCTCCCATTTTAACCGGTCGTCTTTTCTTCCACATTTATTTTTTCTGCAGAGAGCTCCGTACTGCAGGCGCATCAAATATTCCATTACTGTCGAGGGGGCCCTGTTTATTTTTTTTTGCTCATTTTTGGCCCAGATGAAGTGATCTCCACTCCTCTTTGTCCCATCTCTTCCGTCTTCCTGTTTCTTGCAATATTCGCCAGCTATACTGCTAAATGCCTTTTCAAGGTGGGTGGAAAGCTCGGGGGTACTACTGATTGCTTTCTTGGCAACCTAAACGTCATGTTCCTGTGCTGTATATCGTTATAGTTATGCACGCGTTTGGAACACATTCCTCCTAACTTTTATTTTCTTTTATGGTTATTTGGAGCGGCCATCTCTACTTGTATATTTCGCTGACCTTGCTAGAACCGACCTTAAGAGGCTCGGTCATCGCCTCTACTACAGCCGTAGTTGTAGGCGTGCTAGAAAAAACATACTTTAGCATGTCACATACCTACGAAGGAAGCAATACACAAACTCGACTGCATTACAAGCCTGTATATTTTAATGCTGAGTACTTTTATTCTCTATTATGTGGTCTTGGCGGGCCGCCTCCAATTCAACAAATATGTTATTCAAAAACAATGTACAGAACCTCTTCAGCTTTGGTTGCATTGGTTGCATTTTAGTTAATCTGGGAGGGACGTCGCAATTGAGAGGTCGAGAACACCTGAGCTAGCCTCTTTCGTTATGATGTGCAGCAAGCGAATAAAGTAGCGATAGTGCACTTTGTAAATACCAAATGCCGCTATAAATAATATGAGCGAGCTGGAAGCTTTCTCTAAGGCGCTCCCTTTTCTACAGTAATCTTTATTGCCCTGCTTGGGATAGCATACTAACCTATAAACCAAATTGTTCGCTTATGCTTAAGGTGGTTTATTACTAACAGTGCGCCTATATGGAATAAGAAAACAAGAGACGTGACTGAAACACTTCCACAAAACTTTATCGTACGCTCATGCAGGACTTTAGCAATGCATGTATTCCACAATGACGTCCGTAGAAATGTTCCGGGCGAACGAGCACTTTGAATATTCATAGGCACGCTTCACCGTCATCGAACCTGGGGGCACTAAAACTTTGTAGGCTCATCTACGTGTTCCTAACCGCACAAAAACTAAAGGTTCAATTTTACTCGATCAAAAAATCAAAGTTACGTTCCTGCTCGCACACTTCGAGCAGCACGCTGTGGATACGAGAAAAAAAATAGAGAGAAATTAAAAAAAGTGAGTTTCTCGTTGGGACCTTTGTGGCTATAGAGCGATAAATTAACAATGCCCGGTTTCTGAGAGGGCCTCCAAGAATTAATCAACTTTGCCTGCTCGTTTGTAGCTCTGCTCCTAGAGTTTCATCAAGCCCTCTTACTTGTGTTTTATTTGAAACATGGTGTTTTATATTTCCTTCACCGGAGGCCGGCAAGACTACTGCAAACACGCTTGAAACAAGATACGCCGTTCTCTGTTAATGTACTGTGGTGGTCAGTACTGAGCTGTTAATAATAATGACCCCTTATGTGATAAACTTTGGGCTCTTGAAAGTTGCAGGTGAATGAAGGCGCGTCCGAAATAATGCCGCTTGGAGTTGAATAACATTTTACTAGTCTGGGCCTTTTTGTTTAGCAATTAGCCTTTCTTTTCGTGCCTCACTCCTTCACAACGCTCGCGTATAAATAATTGTGTGCGTGCGATGTTTACACGTGCAATGTAAGTAAACGTGCGCTTGCCATGACGCTTCTGTTTGAAGCGATTGTGCATGTCCCGCAGTAACGCTTTCGGTTCTGCTTCTTAAGTTTATTTTTGCAACGTAATTTTTATGCAAAAATTATTTATGCCTTGTGCTTTAGCATGAAGTTTACGAATGGCTGTTGCTTCGAATTATAATGCTCAAGATCCCTGCGTGGTAAAACTATTGAAGCCAGCAAATGATCAGGTGCTCATGTTGTTATCCTTGAGAATAGAGTGAGCAAAAAAAATGAATAAAAGCATTTGACCGCACCAGACAAGCTAGACGAAATACTCAGTTAAAGAAAATGGTACTGGTGTTGCGTTCGCAGCTTTATTGGCATAGATAACTTAAACTTGTTACTACTGCGTTTCGTTGAGTTTAATAAACGACGCCTCAGTGCCTTGGAGCTATCTATAGCAGTGATAAACTTCCTGTACTTGCGGAGAGGCTAGGAGAGTTGAGGGCGTATTAATAATGAGGCTTCTTATAGTAGCGTTTGTAAAAGTCAAGTAGCGTTTGTAAAATGTCGTTATTCTAATTTGTTTTTTCGTTTGACTAATGGGCGGCGAACCATCCTAACGATTGTTTTTTCCTATAGACAACTTCGTGAATTAAGGCTCAGATCAGCATCCAACAAGGCACGTCCTCATAGGCTGAAAAAAACGGTTGATTACCTTCTCATACCGGTACCGTTGAACCGTTTACAGTTGGTTCTACCCTGTGTCATTTAGAGATTCGATTTTCAGGCTTCGCCTTCGTGTAGTCCTTAATGAACTTACTTTGGAATAATGATGTTAACGCAAAAATCGTAGCTTATGCTCGCTCAGTTCCCGAGCCTGGCAGGTCGCCGAAGCAAGTGAGTCTTTAGGAGAGACAGCAATACAAGAGGCAAACCATTATTTATAAAGTGAATGCCAAGCGGCTTGAGAAACCATACTGTTTCGCTTCTTTATGTTATCATGCATATGAACTTTAGCATATGTGTGGAAGTCTTCATGGTGCAAGTTACCTTTAATAGCGCGTATTAAACAGCGACTGCGGTTAAATGAAATAATATTCCCCATGCGATAATACAGGTATCGTGTATTAGGAGTCTGAATAAGGGATGAGCTAACTAAAGGTCAGGAGCCACATCTAGAGTCAGAAGAGCTTGTGTCGCTCCTTGTAGGTAATCTACCTGATTACCATGCGCAGGGACATAGTAGGTCATTATCTTTAAGAAAGCTATGTATTAATTCATGAGGCTACCATTACGCTCGTAAATAACCTGATAGATCTTTTTCGCGCACTTTAGCTGCACAATCGTCCTGCTTCGACATCTAATTTAAAGGCATAGCTCATAACCTATCGTTTATAATGAGGAAGACTGGCTATGTGGTTAGAACGGCTCCAAGCTCGGCAAGCTATGTACCGCATTTCTTCACGAGCCGTCAACGTCGTCCGCGAGACCAGCGTTTTGTAAGCTCCCACCTAACTCGCGTCTTGGGCAGTTACTTGACTGTCACGTAATTTTCTCATCTTCGGGTTACTTAATGAGTAAGCTGTTCTCGCACACGTATAGCTTCGGCAATATATTTGCCGTGATGGTTTGCATGCGTGCGCCACGGTACACTATCCTTACCTTATGTTACACTTTCTTTCGTGTATACAAGCACAAGTGCGCAGGAGTGACTCATCGAAGGTCTCGCCGACTTATTCATCCCACACACAAAAAGGCAGCGGGTGTGCTTCCTCGCAGCGCAGACATTCTCTGTACACTGTTCGACGGTTCGTATATCTTTGTGAAGGGAGCTGGCTCGTTCGCTTCAATCATCTTAGACGTGAATGTCATAGGTTGCAAATTATAAATCCCAGGTTGCAGCAGTACGTACAACTATCCAATTTCGGCTTTTATGTCTTCGAATCACGGCATCGAATTTTATTCCCGAAACTCGCTTTGGATGCTTGATTGATACGCAGCAGCCATCGTGTAAAGTTATGTGGTTTTCGTTGAAGTTTTCTGTTGTTTTGCACTTAGGCACTTCCAGTCACAGTTATATGCAGCCACCAGACAATGTAGAACTCAGAAGCGAAAGCATTCTTCACCTCGCATCCAGGTGTTCTTAATTCAAGCAAAGAGATAAGGACAGAGTGCAAATGTAAGTGAACGAAAAAATAACTGGCGAAACTGAGGTAAAGCCCCAAGTCGTTGAATTTCGTGCACCATGTCTTTACCAATTGGGCTGTTGCGGTGTCGCATTTCACTTTCCTTGGTCATTCAAGGGTACCGAGACCTAAAACTCAGGAGTTAGAGCCCGCGCCAGCATTTACAGCCAGGGGTCAGATATTTACGATGGCAACGTTGTTTCTTTTATTACAGGTAAAATGATGCTTCGAAGGTCCCCATAAGCATTATTGTTTACGTAAGTAAGTACAGTAACACGAAGCGCTGGTTTTCATTGTGCAGATGTTGGCTGAATGTGTACCGTGCATTACATCCCG
Organism: Rhipicephalus sanguineus; assembly: GCF_013339695.2. Classification (NCBI taxonomy): domain Eukaryota; kingdom Metazoa; phylum Arthropoda; class Arachnida; order Ixodida; family Ixodidae; genus Rhipicephalus; species Rhipicephalus sanguineus. Next base: position 123,000,175 of record NC_051178.1, on the reverse strand, counting down.
CGAAAACAATTACTCGACTTTAGACACAAGGCTATGCAAGTGGCAGGCTTAAAGGCGGCACCGATGTAATTTTTCTCCTCCAGACATAAAACAAGGAGTGTTTTAGGTCTACGTAGGGAGACCGTTTCCTAGAGACATAGCACTGAAACATTATTGCAGGTTGGAAAATTCCTGGTAACATAGCAGGAGAGAGTGCGACTGACCGTGGCGTTTTTATATTTATTTATAACTTCTTTCTTTCTACTCATGTTCTGATCGATGACAGAAGGCGGAAGGGTAAGACCAACCCAGCCGGGAACGCTGACAGGGCATGCGAGTATGTGCGGGAGCATGCGGCGGAGGGGTGTCGTGGCGCGGCACCAAACCTGCATCTATTATTCAAGGAAACCATGTCGCGAACAATTACAACGCGAGTCGAGTGGCCCTGGGGGGAGAATAAATTGGCGCGGAAGGGAGGGGGGGTCAAATAATGACTCCCCTGGCTCTTCTCTTTCACCCTCCTTTTACCAGCCTCCCGCTAGTCCCCGCTAAAGCTAAAGCCCTTAGCCAACGAGGAGCTACATAGAAGAGGGCTTCGGCGCACTTTTGTTTCAATCCACGACGCTGCCTCGTCACGTTCGGTCGGAGACAATTCCCGCGGTACCCGCTTGGAGCACTCAAAAGGAGCGAGACGTGTAAGAGGGGGAGGGGGGTATTGTTGAGGGGGCACTTGACGCGAAAGGAGAGCCACCAGCAAGGAGAAAGAAGAGGAGAATGAACTGGGAGGAGCTTGTAGCGGTTCTCGGCACAAAGGCTCCGGGTCGACGAATTGCTAATTGCTGCGGAAGGAAACTCGTGCTGGATGGAGAGTGGCGCAGCCATCGCACGAGAGGGACTGGAAAGTGCCAGTACCGATCAAAAAGAAAAAGGACAGCGCAAAGACTAAGCAAAGTTCTGGCACTGGCCGCTCTGCGTCGCCTTGCCGCTTGGAGTTGGCGCGCACGCTCTAACGTGCTTTTGGGAAAAGGTTTTGCCAGCTTGTACGCGGAGTCGGTGCGCATGAGAGAATGTTTGTACCGCGCGAAGGGCTGGAGAGAGCGCTGAGGCATGACTGGCTGGTGAGGCCAGTCGCGAGCTGGTGCAAACTCGTACGCTCCGATGGACGAACAACAAAAGTTTAATTACTGGTTATTCGCTTGCTCCTTGCTGCGTGCCGAGTTGCCGCGTCGAAAGATAATCTCGGTCTGGGCTGCTCGAATTATGCAGTCCGCTTCGAGGGAATAGGTAAATATATGCGTTTGGCCGAGTTTCGAAAGAGGGTAATTGCGACGTGCTAGCTAAAGGCTGGCACGCAAATAACCGCTTGGGCGTACTGCACGGAAATAAGTCTCGTTTCGCAATTGTCCATGATGTGCGCGCTTTAAATTAATAGTCTCAGCAGCCTAATAAATGTCACGTGTTCGTAACGTACCTTAGCCTGCGCTAGTTTTCGATAAAAAAACATGATGCAATATGTGTGATAGATCGTACGCTGTTATTGTTCGCAATTAAGGTACAACCCGCACGAGAACTGTAAACTACATTATATAAAACGAAGTCGAAAAGGCTAAAAGATGAGCAATTATTCTTTCCCTGCATGTCATCGTGTACTTGCTAATAAAAGTAAAAAGTGTGTGCATGAACCGAGTGATATTTTTTTCTCGTGCTTTATGTAAACTTCTGCCGTACTCCAAACCAAAAAAATTCAAATTCCATGATTATTTCAATTTAGTCGCTGCGAACTTCATTTTGTACCAGCTTGATTCTACCCAAATGAAAGCACGCATGAAACTTCAGTCGCCAATGCGCTCTCCATATTGAGTTTGTCACACCAGAACTTGTACAGATATATCAAGAAAACAGAATGCATGACGATATGCATGGGCGGCAAGGTCTGCGCATCATAGGCGCAGTCTTGATTCGTTCGTGTTTTTGTAAGGCAGCCTCCTAACGTACAAAATGACTACTCCGTATATAATGGCGAAAGCGTTGTCGCTGAAAGATCAGGCCATTCATACGCAAGTAGCGAGAAAGAACACAAAATGACTTCTATGTTTCGAATGATAAAGCTTTATTTCTAATTGCTCAAACAAAAACGATCTCGTACGTTATTATGACAAGCAGAAAGGACAGCCCGGTCTCAGATGACCACATATGGTCTCGCGTCAGTGACAAGTTGTTTGGTTACAGCGTCGTCCGCTGTTACGAAAGCAGAATGTTGGCCGAAAGCACGGCGCTTCGCTGCTGAAAGTGCCGACTTCTGAGAGCCACGCCTATCCGGCAAAGTTGACGGATGAACGGCAAAACGAGAAAGAAAGTCAGCCAGAACTTTGGGGGGCTGACGTAAGTATGACTGGGCGTCAGAGTGAGTGAGCAAGAAGTGAGGATAGGGGAGAGGGAGGGGGATACTTGATCGCTTGGCTCCCAGCACGCCAATACGGAAATGACACGGGCAGCTCCCAGACCGAGGGCCAACAAATAGAGCGTGGCGCAATGGACGAGTTCTCGGGACGAAGACCGATGGCGATAGAAAGAATAAAGCGTCAGGGTCAGCGCGATAGTGACCGATTGTCAGTAAGCACGCAGATGGCGCAACAGGCGCTGAGAGAAAAAGAGGTATTTCGCTCAGGGAGTGAGTGCGTATAAGTGATAGCAAAAAGAACATAAGCGAATGTGTAAATACAGAACGGCGGTATAGCCGGAAATATAAAGACATGCCCGTAGACGTCGTGGACGTCAGCGGTACTTCGCACTCAGATTGAAGACGGTGGCAGGCTGGACAGATTCCGAGTTGCGAGTGCTCGCTCGCAATCGTGTGATTCCTGGCGTACGGAGAGACGTTTCCTAGCGCATGAGCAGCTTCGGAATCCACTCGGAGGCGAACGCAACAGAGTGCGGCGAGACGGGATATTTCCATCAGCCTCCGAATGGCGGTACTACAATGGCCACGCTGCATCAGTACGCTCTGATAGTCAAAGCAGCTTTTGCGACATGCGTGTATTCCCGCTTCTCTTTGGTCGACGACAACCCGTTGTCTCGATATACCATATAGGAAGTTTTCTTACTTGTACAAGTGTTCTAACAGACTTTTATTGCGATAGCAACTATACGGACACTTTCGGTGGATTTTTGCCGTCACCGTCATGTCCCAGATATGTATATGTATGTATATCTAAAAAGGTACAAAGAAAAGAACCCCAGGCCTGCGCTGAAACCGCAGCACAGTGCACAGCGAAAGCGGGAAGAGCGGCGTTTCTAAAGCACCGTTGTAAGCTCTCTTGGGGCTACTAATACAAATACACTAGCAAGGTACCCACTACGCTATAAATCACAATTTTTGTGAAGTTCGGTAGCACCTACTAAGCCATAATCCGTCATTCTGCGGAGAAGCGAGGCACCAGCTACACGTTTGTAAGCATTATGTGCACTTTGTTGACGCGACGACTGATGACGATGAAGAATTATGGCTCAACCCTTTGTAATGGGTTGGAAGCTTTAAACGGCCCACCAGTTATGTAACTTGCATTAGGTGACGCCCGGTCGCTATGTCCCTCTCCCGCCATACTGTATAACATACGTTGACGTGGGAGAGAGAGGGGGGGCGAAGAACTTTACTGAGACCCCGAGGAAATGGATCATGCGCTTATGGGCTTCCTTGGCAACTAATACAAGTGCACTTGCGAGGAACCCACTATGCTATAAATCATTGCAATTTTTGAGAAGTAGGAAAGCAGGCATTATGCCATTTTTCGTCATTCTACGGAGAGCCGTGGTAACTGCTAAACGCATGTAAGGCATTATGCGCACTTTGTTGATGCTGTGCCTGATGACGATGAAGAATTATGGCGGAGCCCTTTGTAATGGGTTGGAAGCATTCAACAACCTTCTCGTTGCGCAATTCGCATTGTGTGACGCCTGATTACACAATTCGCGTTGTGCGACGCTCGGTGTTTATTTTACTCTTCTACCACGCTATATTGCATATGTTAATGTGGTTCCTTCCCGACATGAAGCCTGTATAAGACCTTTTTTCAAAGCAGTTTCAAGCACCGGCATGGCTCAGAGGTTGAATACTGGGCTCCCACGCAGGGGACCCAGGTTCGAACCTCGTTCCATCCTGGAATTTTAGGGGCGAAGCTCCTTAAAGCGGCACCCGTTCGTCCCTCGTAGTCGTAGTGCGCAACCAGTCGTAACGCTAGCACCAGATCTTGACCTCCAAGGTGGTGCCGGTGGGAGATTTTTCCTGTGCGTTGTTGAACAATAAAAAATTCGCAGCGTGCGCGTTAACTAAAAGCCGAATTCTTCTGTCTCTCATTCCCCATTAGCAGTCATTGGCATGTTCCAGTAGGAAACGTTAGTAGAAGTGTAAGTGTTAGCTAAAGGCCGACTTCTTCTGTCTCTCATTCCCATTAGCAGCCATTGTTTACCCCCAAGGTAGTGCCTGGTGAGATTTCTCCTGTGCGTGATTAAACAATAAAAATTTTGTTCAAAACACCGTTGATTGATGAAATAAACCAACGAAAGACGCCAGATGTTTTCTAAAAGCAAAACGAAAGAACGCCAGATGTTTCTAAAGCAAAACGAAAAGACGCCAGCTGCTTAACGAAAGACGCCAGATGTTTTCTAAAGCAATGGTTTTCTAAACAATGAAAAGTCACAGCGTACATGTAAAATTAAAGTGAGCTGCAAGTCGTCATAACTCTCATCGAACCTTTAGTATAAACGCAGCCCGATCTCACGTCGGTGATGATGTACTGGGCAGAATTCACGGAAGATTCACGGTTTACCGATCAACCTCCGCAGCTTCGCCCACTCATCATCATTCACTCCGTGGATATGCTGTGATTTTTTTTCTTATTTCGACCGATAGTGGTTACGGACACCGGCGGCGGCGGCAGCGGACAACTACGGCGCCAAAAACGGCCGGTGAAATGAGCTCATAACAGCTTTCGCTTGTAAAATAAACCACAAGACAAAAATTCTGAAGCACCCGACCGGGGATTCGAACCAGCGACTCCTCGCTCCCCAGCACGCTGCGTTAGGCAACTCAACCACACGCCATGTATGCGCCGGTGAAATAACGGCGAGCTGTTTATGTTAACCATTTACCGCTGGTGGTACGCAGATAGGGGAGGACCTTGAGCGTGTCTTCCTATCACGCAACGCTCCTACGTTTTCTTTCAATTTGAAAACTGCCCTTGAGACACGCACGACAAAGTGGCCCCTTTCTGTACCCACTCGTAATGTGGAACGAAAAAAAAAAGGAACACCGGGCACACCTTGCGTCAGACGCCCCCGTGTGGCAGGAGACGCAGAGGGGTCACTCCTCGAGCCGCAGTTTAAAAGAAAAAGAAATATCTAAGAGCGTCTGATTCTCCATTGTCGACACGCTGCCATTGGCCAATCCTCCGGAATGGGTATGTGCCATAATTTTGAGGAAACAAACAAACAAACAAACATTGTCGACACTTGCAGCTCGTTGCTCAAGCACAAAGACGTAACAACTGTGACAGTTGTTAGTTCACGCTTGTCCTGTGTATACCTGTGAGTTTATTTCGGGTGTCATTTGTGCTTCAGCGGCGCGCTGCAAGTAGCAAGCTGCTTGTCGTTCTTCGTGTGAAATTCCAATTTCTTGCTATTGCATTCATTGCTTCGCACTTGCGGCGAAACTGTGAATTTTTTAATGCAACATACTTGCCCTTAAGGCATAATACTTTATGCATGTATGTGTATTAGATATGCGCCGTAACATCGGTGTTATGTATGTAGTGAAGCAGTGTGTCGTGGAATCTGTTATCGTGTATCCATCGGTCATAGATGGTCGTGTCACTGTAGTGAAGGCCGGCTTGCAGGAGGTGACAGAGCACAAGCGGCCGCAGAGTATAGACTGACAGTGATGCCGTATACCGCACAATACTGGCGGACTGTGACGCTGTGCGTGCGCTCTCTTTATCTTTCTCCCTGATTTTCTTTACTCTTGTAACTTTGAAACTCCCTCTACTCATTCTCCAGTGTAGGGTAGCATACCGGTTGTTCTAACCCCTTAACATCCCTGCCTTTCCCGTCTCTTCCGTTACCATTCGTTCCTTATTATCAGCCTGTGCGCGAATGAACGAAAATAGAGTAAATATAACAGACACCAGAAACGGGAGCTTTAAAAGGCGCCAAGCGGGCACAAACATGGGGTGAAGGCACTCTGTTTAAACGCGTTCATTGTCTCCCCTGCTTTTGGACGGTCGTTTAGGTTTGCGCGAGTCAACTTTATCGATCGGGGGCCGCTGCTACGTCCTCCTAATGACTTTCAGGCTTTTGCTTTACAGCGCAGAAAATTATTGGACGCTCGCAAACGTGAAAAACAGCAATGTTTACTGGCCCCCTTTTGCGTTTAGGCTTCCACGAAGCATATAGCCCGCCTCCCATTGGCACCTCGTTTTAATTGTGATAATGGCAAAACAAAACAACATAATCTTCTTTCAATTCTCTGGACACGGGCCCTCACTTATTTATTTCGGCGAACATAGATATGACGAGACTTCGACATTCTGGTTGTTAAGAGTAAAAAGTAACACGGTTAAATTTCATTCATACTAAAAGATTGGTCGTGCAAACATGGGCACAAGGGAGAAGTCAAGACACCACAAACGAGCAACTGCAAAGGCGCACCACGGCGGAAACGAAAGAAGGCATGAAAACTTATCTGATCATGCCCATGCATTAGGCGATAACCCTCAATCCGGCACACATGGGGGTCTACGTGAAAGACGACTGTTAAGGCGTTTGATTTCTTCGTTGTGCAAGTTACAAGTTTGTGCGCTCTTTGGCCATTAATTGGCCGTTGCGCCAATAAACGCCATATATCACTGCGCAAGTTAATAGACGGTTGGCCCATCATTCGCTACCACTATTACCGATATGTCATGCCTGAACCATTAAACATGTTTCTTCATTCTGGTGCCTGCACAAGACTACGCATTCATCGAATTTCGGCGTGCATTTCCACTCTCGACAATGTAGACATAAATTGGATGGGCGGCCCGTCTGTCATACGTAGAAGCGGCCGTAGCTAAAGCGAACGTTATACACGACACCCGTACCGTAATTATTGAATTTGTTGGTGTGTTTTACGAAACAAGTGTCAGCCTGTTTCTTGTATAATACTCGCTCATTTTTTTCTCTGCACAGCAGCGCACATATTACTCAGCTCATTGGCAGCCATAGCAGCAATAATGACGCCGTATCTACTTGCCACTTTCTTTAGCCTGTGAGGTACGCAATGAATCTAACGAATACCTTCGATACGCTTTATGCTAATGTTTTCTGCAACCATGCTAGGATTTAACAAAACCGACTTCTTTAAACGCTCAGCGATAGTTACCACTGGAACGCGAGGATAACCTACATGTAAACGGCGCGTAACCTGTGCGTTAAAGTTGGTACACATTTTGTGCTAACGCAACTTAGTGAGGGAAGACTTAAGGCATGATATGGCTATGCCGTTTTTTTTTTTGCAACTTTAGAATGTTTCGACGAGAAGATCAACGGCGATTTTGAAGATACTGCCAGCATACGTCGTGCTTCTGAAACGCTGAGAAAATGTCTAGAAGTTGTATTCCATTATTCTGAGGCAATTCTTTAGTAAACTTCTGCCTTCGTCTATTTAATTCAATTTTTTCTCTCACTGCGGTAACCACGGATTCAAAGTTCTCACCACTACAAAAAAAATTATGTGATAGTCCACATAGCAAAAAAGCTTAATAATAGAATAACCTAAGGCGCCCTATATCACTGGGCGCCTTAGGTATAAACGTTTGTCACTCTTGTTAAGGTACAAATCACTAATAATCAGTGCAACCTTAGAACCAATACACACACTTGTGCCGCTGTGTGCCTTTTGAATTGTTAGCGCCCAGTCTTTTAGCATGAATACTTGCAAACTAGTTCAGCCCTCTATAATTCTCACATTCATTGAAGTTACGAGAAAAAGGAATAACGGTTTACTGCAGCAGCAAGAAAATGGCTTCTTGAAAACAGCAAGACGCTCTTTCTTCGCCATAAGTGGGCGGCTCTTTCAGTCCGCAGTGCGGTTGGTTATTGCCGCGCCTCAGGTCCGTTCCACCAGACTTCACCGATTCTTCAGGCTCAGAGCATTGCCTCCGACGTTTCCTTCGATAGTTCGTACAGTATTTTCCTGCTCCTCTCGAAAAAGTTTGGACTACAATCATAGGTTAGGGGACAAATATAACTCTCAAATTGGCTTGCCTAGTGCACTATGCGGAAATCAGTAGTATCTTGTAAGCATGTTCTACTTAAACTCGAATGACAAGATAATTGATGGATCGCGTCACTTAAATTTCATCTTTAATGCTCGAGACCTATATATCTAAGGTTTGCCACCGCCATGACATGCTTTCAGCGCCAGCAGTTGCCTACGCCTCCACCAGTACAGAAAATCAAGCGCTTCGGATTTTTTTTGTTACTCTGGGAAAGCCATCGCTATTGCGAGCAACAAAGACACGTCGTGTAAAACCGCCACATAAGCAGTCGCATGTATATACAACAGGGCTGGGCAAAGATACTTTGAAATTGTATCGCGATACGATACAGGATACTCAGGCAAGAAGCATTTGAGAATACAGATACAAAATACTGCCGCAAAAATTGTATCCGATACGATACTTGGCCATTGTATCTTAAGATACTTCGATACATTTTCAAATTTGTTATTATAGATCCATGTAATGTAGCAGCAAACGCCTACGCACGAAAATGTCTGCTTGAAAATTTCTTAACTGTGACCTATTTTGTTTCACTTGAATGAAATGTCTGTTAGTATCTCAAAAGTTTTGCCCGTCTTGCTCAAAGTACATTAGTGTCCTTCCGAAACAACTTATTGGGGTTTGTTTTAGCTTCTTCACAGGAGAACTCTTTGCACACTTCGCTTACAGCGGTACTTGCTTTGCACAGCTTGCCGACCATCTAGCAGGTTGCCATATAATCACAATGACTTCAATAAGAAGCCTTCGCACGACGGAGCAAATACCGGTGTGGACTTTCACCTTGTCCGTAAAAGACAGCTTGCACAATACCGTATATCCAGACAGGTGTACAGCAACAACGCTGGTAGCGTCATTTTACAGCGAAAGCTGTTATGAGATCATTTCTCCGGCCGTTTTTGGCGCCGTAGTTGTCCGCCGCCGCCGCCGCCGCCGCCGCCGCCGGTGTCCGTAACCAGTATCGCTCGAAATATGAAAAAAAACTAAATAAGAAAAAAATTCCAGGATGGAACGAGGTTCGAACCTGGGCCCTCTGCGTGGGAGCCCAGTATTCAACCTCTGAGCCATGCCGGTGCTTGAAACTGCTTTGCAAAAAGGTCCTATACAGGCTTCATGTCGTGAAGGATCCCATTAGCATATGCAATATAGCGTGGTAGAAGATTAAAATAAGCACCAAGCGTCGCACAACGCGAATTCTGTAACCAGGCGTCAAACAATTGCGAATTGCGCAACGAGTAGGTTGTTGAATGCTTCCAACCCATTACAAAGAGCTCTGCCATATTCTTCATCGTCATCACGCACAGCATCAACAAAGTGCGCATAATCCCTTACATGCGTTTAGCAGGTACCAACGCTCTCTGTAGAATGACGAAAAATGGCAACAGTGCCTGCTGCCCTACTTCTAAAAATTACAATTATTTATAGCCTTGTGGGTTCCTCGCAAGTGCACTTGCATTGGTTGCCAAGGAAGCCCATAAGCGCATGATCCACTTCCTCGGGGTCTCAGTAAGATTGCAATGATTTATAGCGTAGTGGGTTCCTCGCAAGTGCACTTGTATTGGTTGCCAAGGAAGCCCATAAGCGCATGATCCATTACCTCGGGGTCTCAATAAAGTTCTTCGCCCCCCCCCCGTCTCTCTTCCACGTCAACGTATACAGCATGACGGGAGAGGGAAATAGCGACCGGCCGTCACCCAATGCAAATTCCTAACT